>NC_061077.1:1564899-1819899 GCF_021917145.1 Hypomesus transpacificus | reverse complement strand
AGAGAGATAGAGGGAAAGGGGGGAGGGTTGCTGTTATTCTGAATGGACAGCACAGTCCTGGCAAGACGAGATTAGAATTGACAGGCTGATAACTGCGTCACTATCAAAACAGGAGAGAAAGAGTGGAAGAGCGTGAGGAGAGGACAGGAAGATAGAGGAAAAATAGAGAGAGGGAGATACAAATAAATAGAGAGAGATAGAAAGAAAGAAAGAGAGAGGGAAATAGAGTGTGCGGGAAAGAACATTTGGAGAGGGGAGAGGGGGTTGGTGCGGGGAGGGGGGTGAGTCTAAAGAAAGACTGGTTGTCCAATCAGAGAGCCTCCAGCGCATACCCGACAGCACATGTACCGATGTAAAACAGGCCGCATAAAGACTTAGCTAAAACATCTCTCAGAGTGCTGTGTATCGATTTCAAATAGGGACTAAGTGTAAACATGAATCACCTCCAGACCTGATGAATAGACGCCTTCGGTTCACAGAGGTGATCTTCCAGATGGAAAAGAGAGCTGGGGTCCGCGATGCTAACCCTATCCCAGCACAGGCCCCTCAGAAGCCAGTTTCAAATAAGATGCCATCGATGCCAGTCATTCATGGACGGCAAAAACCTATCATTTGTGACGGGTTCTAGCCATGAAAGTGTAACCTGACACGCAGTTCAGAAATACTGTGAGAGACGCCACCACTGCAACGTGCTCCCCCCAAAAAACATACCTCTACTCGTTACAAAAGGACAACTTAAATTTAAGAAACTACTGTATCATAACAACCCCACCACACCCCAACAATATGTTTCAAAGACACAGCTCCTAAACAGCATACTTCATAACTGGGGTACTTTTGGCAGCTGTCGTAGACGTAAAGCCTTTGTGTGTTTAAAAATAGCTAAATCTAAAAAGCCTTTACGAAACTGAGAGCAGGGAGCGTGTCTGCACACAGGAACACAGAACACCAGCTAACGCAGTCAGGCACACATTAGAAGAATGACCACTAGAGTCAATGATTTCATTGACATTTTCCAATCTCCCTCGCCGGGTGAGCTGTCTTTGAGCAGTCTCAATTTGCGTCGCCTATAACCGAGAAAACTGACGTTTATACTTTAAATATGCGCCGCGCATCTGGGAACCATTAACCCTCCTTGTCACATTGTCCATCTGTGAGCAATGAGTCTGACTGTATGTCAAAACCACCCATAACCTTGAGTATGTCCAGACCCACCCCCTCAGCCTGACACTGTGGAAGTACTGCTTAAGCCAAAACAGTTCGGAAAAGGAAGTATAAACGAATGTGTTAAATCTTGAAGACGTGAAATACTATCGTAGGGGAAATGTAGGCTTAAGGTTAGGAAGAGATCCTTTTGTTACTCCAGAGAGTGACGGCTGTTAAAGGCTTGTGGCCTAGCATCAAAATACAAACCCAAATATCCTGACAGTCCTTTATGGCAATGTTTTTTTTCTCAGGCGCACACACATTCTGTACTGATTTGTAACAGGGTTAGCTTGAACCTTGGATAAATCTTTAACTAAAACACACTCACAACAAACTAGTAAAAACATTGTACTGGTTCAAACCCCATACAAAGAGCTAGCCTCTCAGTGACTCTTAGCTGCAGTCAGGCTAAGGAACGATGGAGAACAAGGGGGCTATTGCTTAAAGCCTTCAATGGACAAACCAACTTAATCAGTGCCAATTGTGCAAGAGGAGCCCTTGTATTTGGTAATGGGTTGAAGAAAAGCCTTAAGTGAAAACTAATTTGATTAACACTCTTCTAACAAGCTGTGGGCTGGGGGCACACCGAGCCCATCTTAATAAATAGCACCTAAGCAGTTGGCACACACTTCCTGCCTGCCAGCTTTCTAACAGGCCCCTGTGGGGTGTGAAGGGGCAACACAGGCCCTGTGCAATTTTGGTGAGGTGGGGGGGGGGGGGGGCAAGGAGGCAAGGAGGCTAATAGACAGCCCAGGTGTTCGTTTGTAAAACGTATGATTAGTTTGAGACTGCACGGCAGTTCTGGCAGAGAGGTTTGCAGACCAAAATGGAAATGTGGAAACCGTAACACTGTAGTGCTCCATAAGCACACATGCACACACACGTACACAGTGGCAAGTCCAAAACAACTAGATTTGAAAGTTCAGATTTTTCTTTGTTTGTTGCCAGGTTTGGACTGGCCCTATGAACTTGGGATGTGGTGGGCAACACGCACTGACAGAAAAAAAACAAAAACAATTAATCAAACATGAATGGGGCGACCATGGCGGGGTTATTTCCATAGCAACAGCCTGAGGGGATGATTCAACTCTTTTTATGTTTCTTTGTAAACATCACACCAACGAGAGAAAAGACGGCCAATGACAGGCAGCCTGGCAACAGCGGCATCAGAGGTCAGAAACCTCTTGGTATCAATCGAGATTTCTATTATGTTGGTGTAAAAGGAAAGAACACAGTCTCCCTTAGATGGCACACTGGGGCTCTCTGAGGCGATATTGGGTATTTTAGCACACATATTGGTGCCAAGTGTCATGTGAGTGCAGACGGCCAGTTAGATACTTTGTAGTGAGCCACGACAGTGGAATCAGAATGCAAATTAGCAGGAAGTACCCCCCACCCCCAAATCCCCCCCCCTCCTCCTTTTCAACTCATGACAGTGTGAAGATAACTGCTTCACCTCCAACTGCTGTTAGAGAAAAGCCCTACTTCCCTCCACACTACCCAAAAACCCTTTACATCACCCAGGGAGGGTTTTTTATATTCATATAAAACATTTTTATTTATTAATTTTTATGCATCAGGAGGCTCAGTCAACACCCTAATCTCCTACATGCGAACACCTCATGCGACTCTCCTCGGCTCTTTCTCTCTCTGTCTCCCGCGGAGACGCCACAAGACAGTCCACACCAGTGGTGCACAGACATTATGAAAGGCTATTATGATGTCTGTTCCATGGTTGCCATAGGTACTATATGCTAATTGTCATCCAGGGCAGAGGCAGAGAGGGGGGTAGGGGGGGTTTGTCTGAGCAGTCGGCTTTGTTTGGCCACTGACGTACTCGGCTGGCTGACGGAAGATGCCGGAGAAGGTGTGTTTAGGAGGCACTTCTCCCACCGGCAGGGCGCCCGGAACCAGCTGTGATACGGGTTCCCGCTTGAGCGAAACTCACGCGTGAGCTTAAGGAGTTGCTGAGAAGTGAGTCCTTGTTGAGTCTAACCAGTCCTGGTACAACAAGCGCAGAGAACCAGCTGTGATTCCCCACCATTGATACAGCAGCTTCAGTCTTTCTAGAAAACATCAGATGCTTCCTTGGTGTTTACAGCTTCTGGGCTTCTCTACATTCTTCTCCTCTGTCCTCAGAACAGAACCTGTAACCCCCCTCTTCGGAACCGCCAACCCCCCTCTTTAGAATCTCTAACCCCCTTCTTCAGAACCTCCAACCCCCTTCTTGAGAACCCTGAGTCACTGCTCCCTGGGAGAGAGTAATAGTTTCCTCGCACAGGGGCCGCCGCTCGCTATTGTAGAATCACAGAGCGTTTAATTGAAACAAATGACTGTAATAATGGGACATTATCCCCACAGGCGGTGGTGGTGGGCCCTAATTAGCGCCGCAGCGAGGACGCCTCGCAACGCTGATCCCTCAAAGGAAAACGGGCAAACCCCTTTTAACAGGAGCCTGGGCCGGGCGGGACGTGTTCCGATCGCCGCGCGAGCGTGCAGCCTCTCCAGGCAAGCGTGGAAAACAAACGTTTAGTTGCCCCCCCCTCTACTCGGCCCCCTCTCCTCGTCCCCAGTTCTGTGTCTCAGGGGCCCACGTTCAAATCGCTCCAAATCGTCTTCCATCTCAGCTCTCCTCCCTTGCTCGCTCGCTGACGAGACTTTACAGATCTTGTTTGGGAACTCGTTGAGTGTTTCGTTCTCTCTTTGAAGGAATGCTAGTTTGGGATTTTGCTTTGCTGGGGCTAATGTGCCCAACATAATTATTCTGTGCAAAACTGTTTCCATCACAATGAAAATCGGTTCTCCAGATTCAATTGTTTACCCTTGTACATCATCTCAATTCAGCTAATGCAAAGTTCAAATCCCTGTGACCACGCTGTTTGAAATATTCATTAGCCTCAACAGTCGCTTAAGGTTATTTGAATTAGCTGCATGAATATTTATGATCGGCAATGAATGCTCATTTGTTTTTAATGCTAAATCCTTTAATTCTCCTTTTCATTTCCTCACTGTCATACATTCATAATAAGCAACTAAAAACAAAGCTTTGCTTTGAAAATATCATTATAAAGTATTGGTTTTTGTATTGTTTTATAAGTGAATCATAGTGCCAGGCCAATTGTTTGTATTAGTTTCTACCTCAGTGACAGGACACATTTCTCAAAGCAGTTGTCTGGACATTCACTGAAAGGTATCCATCTTTTTGTCAAATGAAACGCCTGAACAGAAAACATTCCATCTGTGGCTAAAACAAAAGTGATTTATCTGGACACAAAATCAAGATGTCATATCTATTCCCCTGAAAGCCAACAGTGCAGGCCAGTCATATGAGATATGTTTCTGGTCTGAACAGATTCTCTATCTTACAAAACAGTGGCCTCTTTTCAGGTTGGCCCTTACTGCCATACTGTAAGTATTGATGAAGAATTGAAACTTTTGCTTTATAACTTTATGCCCATGAAGAAGTTTAGATGTGTGTACAGTATTATGCAAAGTTTGTCTAAGGTCACATTTGACCTTATATAATGTTTCATTGGCACTCTATATAGTCCCTACTTTGGTGCTGTCAATAGATGCTTTTATGTTGTTGCACTAAAATAATGGTGGATTTTTTCCTGCTGTCTCTGTCCTAAATGCCAACTGATGCAAAATAAATTTCCTTTATCAGATTAAATGAAGTCAAATTAAGTCAAGCTCACATAACCTTGTAGCAATCAGTGACTCTGACAAGAATTGATCCTGAAAACACAGACACGCACAAACACGCATTTATACAGCACACACACACACAAACACACACACACACAAACACACACACACAGGCATTCGTCTACATCATCAAACACTGCTGCTAAATTGCAGAGCAACACAAATACAAAGATATTGCGTAGCTGGTTTATCAGCTTAGACATTTATTAACAGTGAAAGGGAAGGCCTTTTAGTATCCGTAAAGCACTTAAGGTATGTCATAAGGACAGTGCATGTCGCCATGCCAACAGGACTAAGCTGATGTGACTGCATGAGCCCAGCCCAGGCCTGAATACGTTGGAAGTTTGTGGTCTGACCCTGCCAGGAATAGCCATGTAGTGCATGTCTGACAAGACTGAACAAATGCCCCATTACAGATAACGTGACTGTGGGCAACATGAACTTGCAGATTTTGGCAAACAGGGGTACTTCCAACCCCTACAGCCCCAAACACACACACACACAAACCTCCCCAAACTCACACACAAACACCCCCCCAAACACACACACACCTCCCCAAACACACACACACTCCCCCAAACACACACACACACACCTTCCCAAACACACACACAAACACCTCCCCAAACGAACCTCGTTACACTTGTAATGAGACGTCAGGGCTGGCGCTCAGTTTCAATATTTAAACGTGGCGGCGGATGCCTCAGCGGCCCTTCAAACCCCCCGCCCCCATCTCCCCTCCCCCACCCCAGCCCCTAGACCCTCATTACCGCCACACAGAGAACTCCTCTTTTTCAAAGAGACAAATCTGGCTCCCATCTCGCCGCCCGGGCAACAGCCAGGGGCCTGTCGAACATGAAAGCCCCCCCCCCCCCCCCCCCCCCCCCCCCCCCCCCCCCCCATTGCAGGGGGCCACAGGCAACTGAGGGAGAGGGGTTAGATGGGGATTCACCCGTTGTAATAAGCCCCCAGACTCAAGGATGGTGACAGAGTACAGTATGGCCTCCAGTCATCCAGTCATCCAGGCCTCTTTCTGGCCACAGAGTGTTAAAGTGGGGGCGTGTTGTGGAGGGGTTAACCTGTGGGTGGTGGGACCACTTTGGGGTAAACTTGAGAGTTATATCTCAAGTAATGTGATTGGAAAATGTGAATTTCTTCAGTTGGCTGTAGAATCATATTTTTTTCCAACTTCAAAGGATTTAGTTGTTATGGTTGCATTGTTACCTGTTTATCCGTGTGCAGTTTGTCAAAGGATAATTTTGCTGTGCAAAAATTCAGACTAAATTGCCTACAGTATGGAGAATAAAACCTCTTTGAAAGGGAAACCGCTTGAATAAGCTCTATAACCACCATATTGTCAGAGTTATCTACAATTATGCTGTGGACATCAACACTGCATCTAAATGCCCCAAACACTCATTTCTCCTCATTGCACCCTGTTTGTTTCTCCACCCAATGTTCATGTCATCTTTTGATGTGGCTGTTAATAGCAGCCTGTGCAGAATTCAGATGAAATGAGAGAGAGAGAGAGAGAGATAGAGAGAGAGAGAGAAGAGGAGAAGGCTGTCAAAGACAGGATGTAGTCAGCAGAGAAAGAGGAGGGGTGGAAGAGACAGGATAATATCACCCTCTTCACAGTCAGACCCAACACTTCCAAATGGTCCAAAATGAAGCTTCAAGTTGATAACAAGGAGTTTTATTTTATTCATAACAAGCAAACGTAGGCTTTTCCTAAAGTTCAGTACAGCCTGAATTCCTATCTTTAAAAAAACAAAACGATGTTGCCTTTTGCTAACACTGCAATGGTTTAACTATCTTTGCCATATGATAGGAAAAAGCAAAAGATGTAAGGTAAAAAAAAAAATGATGTCTTAGCCTTCAGTTGAATGTTGTTCTAAAACCATAGACAACTTCCCCTGAGATGAGAAATATCTATTTCTCATGCTGAGCTAATTTGTAGGGGGTTTAAATGTTTACCGTTAAGTTTCAACATTGATTATGTGTTGTATCCTTAAGGTACTGCTGTTGAATCAACATTTTTACTGATCTACTTAACCTGTAATGAAAGAAATACTCAATAATTTTAACTTTGTCAAAGGAGTAGATATTACACAAGGTAACACTAAGAACTTCAAGGAATGTTAGTCTGTATTTATTATCATTAGACATGTTTTCTATTCATCTGTTTTAAGCTCATAACATAAATAATACTTGAACGGATCTATTTTGCTTTTGTTGCCATGAAATGAAGGTTAATTTACTTCATAGGGAAACATCAAATGCCTCAACCACTAATGGAGAAAAAAGTACTTCAAATCAGGAAGGGCAAGGCAGTGTCAGCACAATACAAACTTCTCATTTATAGAAGACAAAGGTACACAGCTGGATCTACAATGTGATTCTCCTCTCCTCCACAGCTGCATTTCTACAAAAGACACCCTCGGGTGAAGAAACCATTTAAAACGTCAAGTGGACTATCAACACACATATTTAACCAAAAACACCTTAGAGATGGTAAAAAAAAGAAAAGAAAAACACCTCAAGGATTTCCAAAAGGCCTCCTTGGTTGCACCCTCCGCCTCTAAGAGACGTTAATAATTATTCTGTGCAAAACTGTTTCCATCACAATGAAAATCGGTTCTCCAGATTCAATTGTTTACCCTTGTACATCATCTCAATTCAGCTAATGCAAAGTTCAAATCCCTGTGACCACGCTGTTTGAAATATTCATTAGCCTCAACAGTCGCTTAAGGTTATTTGAATTAGCTGCATGAATATTTATGATCGGCAATGAATGCTCATTTGTTTTTAATGCTAAATCCTTTAATTCTCCTTTTCATTTCCTCACTGTCATACATTCATAATAAGCAACTAAAAACAAAGCTTTGCTTTGAAAATATCATTATAAAGTATTGGTTTTTGTATTGTTTTATAAGTGAATCATAGTGCCAGGCCAATTGTTTGTATTAGTTTCTACCTCAGTGACAGGACACATTTCTCAAAGCAGTTGTCTGGACATTCACTGAAAGGTATCCATCTTTTTGTCAAATGAAACGCCTGAACAGAAAACATTCCATCTGTGGCTAAAACAAAAGTGATTTATCTGGACACAAAATCAAGATGTCATATCTATTCCCCTGAAAGCCAACAGTGCAGGCCAGTCATATGAGATATGTTTCTGGTCTGAACAGATTCTCTATCTTACAAAACAGTGGCCTCTTTTCAGGTTGGCCCTTACTGCCATACTGTAAGTATTGATGAAGAATTGAAACTTTTGCTTTATAACTTTATGCCCATGAAGAAGTTTAGATGTGTGTACAGTATTATGCAAAGTTTGTCTAAGGTCACATTTGACCTTATATAATGTTTCATTGGCACTCTATATAGTCCCTACTTTGGTGCTGTCAATAGATGCTTTTATGTTGTTGCACTAAAATAATGGTGGATTTTTTCCTGCTGTCTCTGTCCTAAATGCCAACTGATGCAAAATAAATTTCCTTTATCAGATTAAATGAAGTCAAATTAAGTCAAGCTCACATAACCTTGTAGCAATCAGTGACTCTGACAAGAATTGATCCTGAAAACACAGACACGCACAAACACGCATTTATACAGCACACACACACACAAACACACACACACACAAACACACACACACAGGCATTCGTCTACATCATCAAACACTGCTGCTAAATTGCAGAGCAACACAAATACAAAGATATTGCGTAGCTGGTTTATCAGCTTAGACATTTATTAACAGTGAAAGGGAAGGCCTTTTAGTATCCGTAAAGCACTTAAGGTATGTCATAAGGACAGTGCATGTCGCCATGCCAACAGGACTAAGCTGATGTGACTGCATGAGCCCAGCCCAGGCCTGAATACGTTGGAAGTTTGTGGTCTGACCCTGCCAGGAATAGCCATGTAGTGCATGTCTGACAAGACTGAACAAATGCCCCATTACAGATAACGTGACTGTGGGCAACATGAACTTGCAGATTTTGGCAAACAGGGGTACTTCCAACCCCTACAGCCCCAAACACACACACACACAAACCTCCCCAAACTCACACACAAACACCCCCCCAAACACACACACACCTCCCCAAACACACACACACTCCCCCAAACACACACACACACACCTTCCCAAACACACACACAAACACCTCCCCAAACGAACCTCGTTACACTTGTAATGAGACGTCAGGGCTGGCGCTCAGTTTCAATATTTAAACGTGGCGGCGGATGCCTCAGCGGCCCTTCAAACCCCCCGCCCCCATCTCCCCTCCCCCACCCCAGCCCCTAGACCCTCATTACCGCCACACAGAGAACTCCTCTTTTTCAAAGAGACAAATCTGGCTCCCATCTCGCCGCCCGGGCAACAGCCAGGGGCCTGTCGAACATGAAAGCCCCCCCCCCCCCCCCCCCCCCCCCCCCCCCCCCCCCCCCATTGCAGGGGGCCACAGGCAACTGAGGGAGAGGGGTTAGATGGGGATTCACCCGTTGTAATAAGCCCCCAGACTCAAGGATGGTGACAGAGTACAGTATGGCCTCCAGTCATCCAGTCATCCAGGCCTCTTTCTGGCCACAGAGTGTTAAAGTGGGGGCGTGTTGTGGAGGGGTTAACCTGTGGGTGGTGGGACCACTTTGGGGTAAACTTGAGAGTTATATCTCAAGTAATGTGATTGGAAAATGTGAATTTCTTCAGTTGGCTGTAGAATCATATTTTTTTCCAACTTCAAAGGATTTAGTTGTTATGGTTGCATTGTTACCTGTTTATCCGTGTGCAGTTTGTCAAAGGATAATTTTGCTGTGCAAAAATTCAGACTAAATTGCCTACAGTATGGAGAATAAAACCTCTTTGAAAGGGAAACCGCTTGAATAAGCTCTATAACCACCATATTGTCAGAGTTATCTACAATTATGCTGTGGACATCAACACTGCATCTAAATGCCCCAAACACTCATTTCTCCTCATTGCACCCTGTTTGTTTCTCCACCCAATGTTCATGTCATCTTTTGATGTGGCTGTTAATAGCAGCCTGTGCAGAATTCAGATGAAATGAGAGAGAGAGAGAGAGAGATAGAGAGAGAGAGAGAAGAGGAGAAGGCTGTCAAAGACAGGATGTAGTCAGCAGAGAAAGAGGAGGGGTGGAAGAGACAGGATAATATCACCCTCTTCACAGTCAGACCCAACACTTCCAAATGGTCCAAAATGAAGCTTCAAGTTGATAACAAGGAGTTTTATTTTATTCATAACAAGCAAACGTAGGCTTTTCCTAAAGTTCAGTACAGCCTGAATTCCTATCTTTAAAAAAACAAAACGATGTTGCCTTTTGCTAACACTGCAATGGTTTAACTATCTTTGCCATATGATAGGAAAAAGCAAAAGATGTAAGGTAAAAAAAAAAATGATGTCTTAGCCTTCAGTTGAATGTTGTTCTAAAACCATAGACAACTTCCCCTGAGATGAGAAATATCTATTTCTCATGCTGAGCTAATTTGTAGGGGGTTTAAATGTTTACCGTTAAGTTTCAACATTGATTATGTGTTGTATCCTTAAGGTACTGCTGTTGAATCAACATTTTTACTGATCTACTTAACCTGTAATGAAAGAAATACTCAATAATTTTAACTTTGTCAAAGGAGTAGATATTACACAAGGTAACACTAAGAACTTCAAGGAATGTTAGTCTGTATTTATTATCATTAGACATGTTTTCTATTCATCTGTTTTAAGCTCATAACATAAATAATACTTGAACGGATCTATTTTGCTTTTGTTGCCATGAAATGAAGGTTAATTTACTTCATAGGGAAACATCAAATGAAAAATAGTTTCTTAATGGGCTGAAAATGAAAATAACCTGGTCTACCATTCCTTTAATATCAGTATATTTCTCCATATACTCAAGCCTACCTTCCTATTTCGGTGCTCAGATATAAGCTCTTCTTGTCCCCGGAGATAATAAATGAATAGATTTTTTTTTCTCTCTCTTATCGGTCATCTATTTTTCCAGAGTAAGCTATTACTTGCTCTGGTTGCTAAGCAACAGGAAATATTAATAGTCACTATTATTAGCCGGGTTCTGCCAGAGTAGTACTAAAGTGAGGAAGTGGAGAGCATGAATGTGTTACATAAATCTTTAGGCCTTTCGCGGTGTGTGCTAGTCTGTGCTTGTGTGGTGATTTATTGCAATGATGGATCATTTATGAGAAAAGAGAGGGTGAAATACAAAAATGGAACATTACCCTGAAGGACTATTTGAGAATAAATAATTGCAAAGGTGAAATGAAAACTGTTTAAAAACCAGGGCGCTCTCTCTGTCTCAATGAACTGTTATTGGCCAAACACACTGAGAGAAAAGAAGAGATGGGCTTTCTCATACAGAATAGGTAAATGGAGGTAAATTAGAAATTCATACATACTGTACTGCCCACATACAGAAACATGTGCAGTACAAACAAACATACACACACAAACTAATGTATACTCCCAAATACACAAAAACACATACACATCTTTAAACTTCCCACAGAAATCTAATTGCAACTATATGAAATAACTCGGTACACTTTGAGGATTTAAAACCAAGATGTTGACTGAGTACAACCAATAACTAAGCTTATAATTAACTTTAAAAGGCTGAAATGAATGATATCTCACTACGGCATGAGACATATTTAGCTCACAGTACTTCAGTTAGCTATGCATCGTCTTACTGTAAGCTTGGAGTCAGTTTCTACCACACACAGAAAATGCACAACTTATGCAGTTTGATTCTGAAATCACATAAGACCTGATTAACAGAGGATAAATGCCACACAGATACTCACATTAAAGCATGAATATTTATAGTGAGAGAAAAAAAAGAAGTTATTTGTGTCAGATGAAAGTATATAACATTGAATAATTCACAAGTGGGGCCCCATTTATAATTTATCTGGTTGGATTCTATGATTAAAGCCTATGAGTAAGTTCGCCAGGGGTGTTTGCATGTTCAGTGTGAACCATGTTTAACACATGAAATAGTCACTTCGCCAGGGTTGGATTGGAGGTCCTTTTGAAAAGAAAAAGTAGCTGACAAGGGAGATCCCTTCTTTTCTCCTTGAAGACCAAACCCTCCTCCTCCACCTCCCCCCTCCCTTTTTTTGGGGGGGGGGGGGATTTTTGTCGATCAGAGAGTGAATGAAAATGTGCACTGCACAGTTTCTTGCTCGCTCACTTTGAAGGAATAAAATCTTTGAGACGAGCAGCTGAATAGATACTAAAGGGCTGTGCTGAAAAGAGCTGGAAGCTGCGGTTGAAAAAAAAGAACCAGAATCTTTGAAAGCAGAGATGTTGCTTATATCTGCAGCGGTCTTTGCAGTTTTATGTTCGCTACTGACTGTAATTGGAACATTATTCCCCTACTTGATAATGTTTTCCTCGGTTATAACATGGCTCTCACAAAGCCTTATTTAACATGTTAAACGTGCTGCATGTTATATTTCAATTTTCAGTTAGAATTTCAAATACACCAGGTTAAATGTGTACCAGTTAGTACATAGTACTAGTACATTAGACACATGAATGACAAGATAAACAAATCAAAGCTTATTCCTCAGACGTGATTAAAAAAAGGTAAAGCCACAGTCACATGACAGCTTCAAAGGAATACTCTCCACCCTAGTATTGAAGTTTGTAAGATGTTTTCAGACCTCATAAGTGGTCTTTGGTCGAGATGGTTCAACGTCCCATCCCAACGGATATGTGGATCCAGCTGTATGCCTCAACCACTAATGGAGAAAAAAGTACTTCAAATCAGGAAGGGCAAGGCAGTGTCAGCACAATACAAACTTCTCATTTATAGAAGACAAAGGTACACAGCTGGATCTACAATGTGATTCTCCTCTCCTCCACAGCTGCATTTCTACAAAAGACACCCTCGGGTGAAGAAACCATTTAAAACGTCAAGTGGACTATCAACACACATATTTAACCAAAAACACCTTAGAGATGGTAAAAAAAAGAAAAGAAAAACACCTCAAGGATTTCCAAAAGGCCTCCTTGGTTGCACCCTCCGCCTCTAAGAGACGTATGTATGTGGAGGATGTGGACGGGGGGGAGGAGAGGGCGAGGAGGGGGAGAGGACGGGGAAGAGGACGGAGGACTCACCGCGTGCATGGGCCCAGCGAGGAGGTGGCTATCCTGCCCCAGCATGTTGGACATCATTAGGGCGGGCAGCTCCGGGTAGGAGTAGGGGTTAAGCAGCCCGTTGTGGGGCAGGCCGTGGAAGGAGTAGCCTGACTCAGGATCCATGAGGTGGAGCAGAGAGGGGTCGGCGTGGTTCGGGGGAGTGATGGGCGGGATCTCATAATCTTCATCGCCTCCTCCTCCGCCGTTGCTGCCTCGGCCCTGACTGGAGTAGCTCTAAGGGGAGGAGAGAGGGAGCAGAGAGGGAGAGGGAGGAAGAGGGAGGAAGAGGAGAGGTAGGGAGAGAGAGGGAGGGGGAGAGGGAGGAAGAGGAAGGGAGAGAGAGGTAGCAGAGAGGGAGAGGGAGGAAGAGGAGAGGTAGGGAGAGAGGTAGCAGAGAGGGAGAAGGAGGAAGAGGAGAGGTAGGGAGAGAGGTAGCAGAGAGGGAGAAGGAGGAAGAGGAGAGGTAGGGAGAGAGAGGGAGGGAGAGAGGGAGAGGGAGGAAGAGGAGAGGTAGGGAGAGAGAGGGAGGGGGAGAGGGAGAGGGAGGAAGAGGAGAGGTAGGGAGAGAGGTAGCAGAGAGGGAGAAGGAGGAAGAGGAGAGGTAGGGAGAGAGGTAGCAGAGAGGGAGAAGGAGGAAGAGGAGAGGTAGGGAGAGAGAGGGAGGGAGAGAGGGAGAGGGAGGAAGAGGAGAGGTAGGGAGAGAGAGGGAGGGGGAGAGGGAGAGGGAGGAAGAGGAGAAGTAGGGAGAGAGAGGGAGGGGGAAAGGGAGGAAGAGGAGAGGTAGGGAGAGAGAGGGAGGGAGAGAGGGAGAGACAGGAGGAGGAGAGGTAGGGAGAGAGAGGGAGGGGGAGAGGGAGAGGGAGGAAGAGGAGAAGTAGGGAGAGAGAGGGAGGGGGAAAGGGAGGAAGAGGAGAGGTAGGGAGAGAGAGGGAGGGAGAGAGGGAGAGACAGGAGGAGGAGAGGTAGGGAGAGAGAGGGAGGGGGAGGAAGAGGAGAGGTAGGGAGAGAGAGGGAGGGGGAGGAAGAGGAGAGGTAGGGCGAGAGAGGGAGGGAGAGAGGGAGTGAAGAGATAGAGAGAGACAGAGGAAAGAGAGGATGAGGAGAGAGGGAGGGTCGGAGCAAAGAGAGAGATACAGAGACAGATAGATAGTACAGAGAGAGAGAGAAAGATAGATAGAGAGAAGAGGGAGAGAGAGAGATGCATGATGAGAACATTGCAGAAACCGATTGTGTAGAAAAGCACCCTGTAGGAAAACAGGGATTGAAACTGATCCTTCAGGCTCTGATATATTAGCAAACACAATTACACATTAAGCAACCATTCATATATCACAGGTGACTTATACGTTCTGATAAATACCCTGTGGCACCAACCATCATTAGTAACAGGCCTGTAGTGACATTCCCAGTTACCACATCACCTACCCATGAACACAACTAACAGCCTCCAGAATCAGAAAATATAGCAGTTTCAGTTTAAGCCATGGTGCCGATGGCATTCCCTACAGCTGACACACAGGTTTACAAATTAGGAGCCGTATCTAAGTCGAGTTTGTGACCTCCTTGTTCAGAATGAAGTGAGAGATACTTTCTTATGATTGGCCAAATGCAAATAGGTGCTATACTGTAGGAGCAACATGAGGAAGGTTGACAGAGGCATCTTCAAGGGCCATCTTGACATAATATTGTGCTGAGAAATATGGTTTTGCACTCTGAAAAAGCACACTGAGGGTATTCACCAGGGAATGAAAAGCAATTTTGTCAGAGGCAATCTGATGCTGACTGCTTTTATAATGACTGGGGAAAATTAATCATCACAAATAATATTCCGGTGTCAGCCATTCAAGAGCTTTTTAATAGAATTTTTATGATTCATGTCTCGCGGTACACATCAAGCAGTCCGTTCTGCAACATTTCAGAAATCAATTCAATATCATCTTCGTGTAGGCTGTCATCTCTCCTGCCAAGGCAACCATTTATCTTCCAAACAAATACTTTTAGCAAACAAATGGTAAGAAATGCTTTGGGAAAGCGAGAATGTTCCAGCTGCATGTGCTGAAGCACAGAAGCCAAAAAAGGAAAGAATGTTGTTAGCTAAGAAATATAATACTGGATGTTATATATTTTCTGCCTATAATATAATATAGACTAACATCTGGTCTGATGTCCTTGGGCAGACAGCATCATACAATAGTATGTTTCTTTACCCACATACTCCAAAAAAACATATCTGGGAGATTTTATCCAATTTTATCGAACTGAAAATTTTAAAATCATATGTGATATTGTTAGAACTAAAACTCATAAATTGTATATGTTGAAAACACGTGGATACAATACCTGCCTCTGTCCTTATTTTTATTTGTCATCGTTACCTCAAATACATTGTGTTTCATAATTCTAGATCATTTATTTTTCCCGGCAACAGCCAGGGCAGGAAGAGTGGTATATCTAGACTTACACAACAAAGAATCCAAGCCAATAAAACTACCTAGAACAAGTTATTTATCTAGAGCCAATGATATGACTACAGTACTGTATCATATTTAATACAGTAATTACAGTAGCTTGTTCTTTTATCCATAGTGTGTCTTATCCACACTGTAAATCCTCACAACACAGCTACAGTCCAACGCGTTTGATCCCAACTTTCATCCAACTACAATCGTCTGCATGAAACAATCCATTCACAGAGATGACAAGTAAATGATGTAACTGTACATGTTGAAAGATCTGAATGTTGTGAAAGGCTATATAAGTACAAGCTAGCCTTCGATTCTCTTCACTGCTTGGCCTGATGCCCTTGAGGATAAGATGTGGGACAAGGACGCTACAAGTGTAATATTTTCAAACGTAGATAAATAATTCATAAATATACTGTCTTTCAGGACATGGCAGAGAGCGGATAAAAGAGAAGGGTCAGAATGAAATGGCAAATGTTGATTCAGCCTCTTTCACTAACCTTCACCCTCCCTTGAAAGGTGAAATTTAAGCAAATCTTTCATTTTACTGGGGAGGGCATGCTTGTAAAGGTAAGATGCTTCTTCTCTTTAGGATCTTCTTCATGGCAGTCCATGTGACTTAGTATTGAATACATGTATTTTTTAATGTGACTTTACATTGGGTTTTAGAATTGTCCAAGCGGGTGAAATAACTTATTTTCATTTCTGTTAATATAGCATAGTTTCAAGTTTGATAGTGTGCTAGAAATACCATTAACCAACTGAGTATGGTATAGCTTTATAAACCAAAGTGCCCTAGCCATATGCTACATTGGAATAATAACAGATCGGCCTTGTTTTAGTGGTAAACAACAGCTGGCGATGCATAAATAATAGTCCTCATGTCCAGTCGCTATAGATAAGATATGAGTCACCGATAGCAGGACAGTTGAGCAGGTAAAATAAATTATACAGCAACATTCGAGCAATGTCAAAATATCAGACTCCAGGGGTCGAATAGAAGAATGAGAGACAAACCCGCCAAGAAACGTCGACTCGACTCTGAACTCTACTCAGGCGTGCTGCTGAACTGACCGTGAGAAGGACAGTACACACACGAGCGTTTGACCCGGCTTTGAAGATGACAAGAACCTCCATTTGGGTGATGTATCAGCAGAACCAGTCACAGTAATACAATAGATGGCGAACAACAGCCCCCTCGATAGAAAAAAGGCTGAAGATGGATTTCGGGGCTCGCTGACTGACAGCGTGGCGGAGCCGGGATAAGTGGACTGCGGAAGGGCGTCTTCTCTCGTCCAATCACATCCCAGGGTCACAGGTAACGTCCGTCACAAAGGACAGGCTGGTCGGGGAGGTGGGCGCGGTCCACAGGGGCTGGGGAATAAGCTATCCTCCTCTCCCCCCCCGTCACCCCCCTCCCTCTACTAGCAATTCTCTCAAATGTCACTTCAAAATGGATCTCATTTAGGTCGGTTAGGAGACCACTCTCTCTCCGGAGGGTTCTGATTGGCCAGTACAAGCAGAGCTTCGACTTCAAAAACACACAAAATGCAAAGTCTTTCAATCACAGCAGCTACGAGGAAACACTTAATAAACTCCCATCAGTTCAGCTCCATCATCCCTTAAAGTATGAAGATCAAAGAACTTGATAGAAGAAATACACATCTAACTGATCTCCTGAATAAGCTCCTTCCATCGTACAATATACTTTACTACCACACCAGGGTTGGGGCTGCAACCACATTTCCTTATTCTATTCATTGTAGAAAATAAAGCAACAAAATGAATGAATGAATGAATAAATAACTAAATAAATGAATGCAGAAATAAATATCTAAATGAAGTCTGGTTCCCGTTGTCACTTCACCCCTCCAGGGAACATGGAAGCTCCAGTAAGCACATATGGCACAATAGCCATCCCATAATCCCCTTTATTTTTATTTTCGTGATGTCATTCTTTTTAAGCCCTTTCTTTATGAGAGAGGACAGGATGGGAGAGGAGAGGAGAAAAAAGGAGAGTAGAGAAGAGGTATGGGAGGAGGGAGGAGAGGAAGGGGTGGGGCGGAGGAGAAGAGAGGAGAGAATAGTAGAGGAGGGGGAGAAGAGGAGGAGAGTAGAGGAGAAGAGAGGGGGAAAAGGGACAGGAGGAGAGGGAGGGGCCAAAAACAAATGATGTGAATCTCTCATTGTTCTTTCTCTATGCCCTCATTCCAGTCAGGGTAATCAGAGAACATTGTGATTTACTGTCAGTGAACCCATAGAGTGCGTCAGGGAGAATCCACTGTGGCAGGGGCCATTAAAATAGATTTAACTTCCCACAGTATTAGACCAGATGTCTACACTTCTATTATATTTCAATCAGGCATGACCTTGGTCTCCATGTGATGAGGAGGATCACTAGAGTGGGTGTATGTGTGTGTAAAAGTGTGTGTGTAAAAGTGTGTGTGTGTGTGTGTGGGGGGAGATAAGGGGGGGGGGGGGGTGAGGGGGGGGGGGATTGGTGATGAGGGATAAAAAAAAAAGAACCCGGAAAACCAATAGAAATATCAAACTACTTAGTCCGTTAAATCCCTCTGCTGCGACCGAGAGAAGCCCGAAATAGATCCATGGTTTCAAGTTCGCTTAAAAGACTGTATGAATCATTGAGTGCTCCACTCTCTCCACTGTGGACACACTGGTTTTGGAGGGAGGATTGTGTGCATGTTTGAATGACGAGGCCTGTGAGGTTACAGCAACTGAGGCCTAGCATAGCAACATGCTAACTAGTCTCTGGACGAAGTTTATCGTAATACAGTGTGCACATTACAGTAACAGCTATCAGTAGCAATAAAATGCTTGATTGCCAGACTTCCTCAATAGTGCAGACGTTAGTAAAACTTTAGGGAAAAACATGCAAAAACAAATAAAAAATACTAAATATGAAATACTGTCCTGTTTCATCCTGACTGAGGAGGGAAGAAAGAGAAAGCGACAGACAGAAACCATGACCTAGAATCCATCCCGTTATCTTCCAGAACTCGATTTGTGAAGGAGAAGCTCTATTAAAATAACTGATAGGTATACCGAGGTCACTGGAGATGACTCATCCGGTTTTAGAGGATGATGGTAATTGGACTTATTGGCTGACATGGAGTGACCTACTTATAAGACTACATTTCCCAAACCTTCCAGCATGGGTGTGGACTTACTCTGTCCCTTGCAATGTTAGGTCAGGGAAAGACAAACTGTAGTTTTTTGGTAAAAACTTGGTAAAAAAAGAAATTACTTCAGTCGTAGAAGAACAAAATAATGAAGGAATCGGACTGGACCATCGTCGCCATGTCCATCGTCCCCATGTCCCCTTGATGGAACACACAAGCAGAGAATACTGACATCTGACACGATTTTTTCTGAAGGATTCAGAGCATTTAGAGGAGAGCCATAGAGTAGTGACAGAAAGGAAAAGAGAGTGTGGGAGGGAGGGAGACAGTGGAAGACCTATTCTATGGGGATCTATAGAGGAGGCGGAGGGCGAGGGAGGGGTGGGTGGATGTTGTACTGGGGGTTTACTGGTACGCCGTGAGTCACCATTAAATAACTGTGCTCTTCACTTGGTCCTTCGCCCACATGTGGTGAGTGGTGCCAGCGTGTTCTGAGGTGTCTGTTGAGTCAGTAGAGCTATGTGTGAGGGTGAGAGGGATAGAGATAGAAGGATAGAGAGAAAGAGAGAGAGAGAGAAAGAGAGAGAGAGACAGAGAGAGAGAGAGAGAGAGAGAGAGAGAGAGAGAGAGAGAGAGAGAAATGGAGAGAAATGGAGAGAAATGGAGAGAGTGAGTGAGAGAACCAGAGACAGGGGCAGAGAGGGAGTGAGAAAGAGAGAGGCACAGAGAGCACAGAGATAAAGAATAAGAGAGAGAGAAAGAGAGAGATAGAGAAAGGGTTTGCTCTGGGCTAGAGAGACTGTTTGGTTACCAGACTCCATTCAAATGATACAATTCCCTGCATTTTTGTTTTTGGGTCTGTGTTTTGGCATGCATGTGTCTGTGTTTTGGCATGCATGTGTAGACCTGTTTGTATGTTATGAGATAGATAGATAAAAAAAGGAGAGATAAGAAGAGAGAAATAGGGAGACAGAGAGAGAGTGAGAAAAAAAAGAGACAAAGAGAAAAAAAGAGAACGAGAGAGAGAGAGAGAGAAAGAGAGAGAGAGAGAGAGAGAGAGAGAGAGAGAGAGAGAGAGAGAGAGAGAGAGAGAGAGAGAGAGAGAGAGAGAGAGAGAGAAAAGCCTTTATAGAACAGGTGATGTTTCTATTCTAATCTGGATCATCAGCAATTGTTCTCCTGTGGTTGGCTCCCAGATCAAGAGGACCAGCTCACATGTTCCTCGACCAGAGAACTAAAGGCACAACACACCAAACACCCACCGAACAGCAGCGAGCAGCTTCCAGGAAAACACCACCTCTCCTCTCACTCGGCCCGTTGCAACACAGCAGTATAGAATAAGAGAGGTCTGCATTGCATGTGGTATGTGTGTGTGTGGTATGGGTATGTGTGTGTGTGTGTTTGAGATCATAACATGGGTAGGAAGTTGTAAATCCTGACCATGAACTCTATTGTAAATGGAACCCATTGGGACACAGACTGTGAAAACAGACCAGGAGATGACGCTTGCGACCCCCCTCCACACATAACACACACACAAACATAACACACACACACAAAACACACACAAGCACACGCACCAACACACACACACACACAAACATAAAAACACACACACACACAAACATAAAAACACACGCACACACATCCAGGGTCTAGTCTGTAATCACTCAAACAGATCGCTACTGATTTCAGTACCAATCAAAAGTATTTCCTGTCTGTCACACTGGACTGATCTCCAATCAGTACAATTCTTTTTGGAAGGGGACGGGGGGGAGAGGGGGGGAGGGATGTGGAGACAGGGTTGTCCTGGACACCAAAATACATCAAAGTGAAAGGCTTTTAAAGATTTCATTTCCCACAAGGCTCCAGGTCCTGGAAGTAATTTTGGTGCTCAAAAAAACATCCACTATTTATAACATAAACATTCTGTGCATGGTGGCACAATACAGTGTGTGGTTAACATCTACAGCATCATCCCTACTGCCCTTAGGGCCAAACACAGGTATCAGTCTCAACACACTATAAGGCCACAACTGCAACAATCAGAGTAATTGAGCGTTCTCATTCAAAGCACTATTGTCAATTAATCCTGGATTCTAGGGAGACTCCATAGTGGCTGTGAAGTGAATTAATACCATTTTATATAGTTTATATGTCTATAAATAGTATACATAATGCTATGTAGATTACCTTAGTGCTGAACGTCACCAAACAGGGAATTCAGCTGATTACAAAAGCATGTATAATGCAGGGTTAACTTAAAAATAACAAATTTGTGTGGCCAACATGCACTCTAAAATGCAAACTTGCTAAAAACCTTTTGAAGAAAAGTCTTTGTGAATGACTAGGTTGTGTGCTGGCCTAGTTTGAATCCCCCAAAAGCTGTTTCTGTTTAGTGGTTCTTGCTTTAAAAGCCCTGAGTTATTTGTAATAGAATATCTAGCGTCTGTGTTGAAGTGCTACCTAAATACATGCCCCGTGGAAACCTCCTTTTAGCTCACAAAGAAGAGCCTGTTCACATGCACATATTCACATGCAGGTTCAATACACTCAGGCTGGGGTGAGCATCAAAATGTTAGAATGTTGCCCACATTAAAGCCATGATGGTCATGACTTGGAATCGCACGGCTCTACCGTACACAAGCCAGCATACAACAAAATACTGATAATGACATTATTTAAGTTAACAACTTCTAAAACGAGTCACAAAACATGCACTGCCAGTTTTCAGTGTGAGCTAGCTCAGACACATAACCACACACAACCTCTATGTATCCATTAGCTGACTAATCACCGTCACCAATGAGTGCAGGGAAGATACAATATATGAACCTCCAATTTGTCTCAATTTATCTGCGGAGGTAATTTATATGCACCAAGTAAATGCAAAGCTAATAGACACAATTAAGCGTCAATTAAACCATAATTGCCTCATCTTTGACGAACACATGCACTCCAGCAGTGATAATGAATTATGTGTCGCTTTGAGAAAATACAGATGTTGCGATGTACGTGGCATTTTGTATTTACTGTACTCGACTCTGAACTACTGAACTAGGCTACTCCTCATCTTTATCAATAGTCTGTGTAGTTTCTGCCAATACACGATTACACTTCAAGAAAATCCTGCTTGTTCATCATCATGGTTTTTCATTAGTTCATTTCCTGTACTTTTGTTCAAATGTCATTCGACTGGAATGATACAGCAAAGGCAACCTTGTAATTGGACCTGAGTAGGACTGGGGGATTTAGGCTTCAAACCCATGTTTTGAGTAGCCAAAGGACCTTATGTTCAATAGAGGTGGCTATTGACATAACTTTAGGTCAGTGGCGATTGATATGTGACCACCATGGCAACAGAGCAGGAGGTTCATGACGATTAGCAAACAACTAACGCACGTTCGGTGAGCAAACAACTAACACAAGTTCGGTGAGACGAAAAGACTTGCTTACAAAAAAATGGCTCCCAAACTGTAGTCCTTCATACACTCTTACTGCGAGTAAAGTTTAAAGTTTATAAACCATTTGAAGAAAACAAGAAATCTCAGTCCAGCTCCTCGCCAAAGTTTCCTAGCGCCCTAACCTAGGTCTTATGGAGGTGTTTCTAAACCTCATTTCGAAATAAATAGGTTCTAATCCCGTGTGAGCATTTCTCAGACAAAAAGCCTCGGAGTCTGTCTCCCAACCCCTCATTACTGACGGCTGATATCGGCATCAAAGGGAAGACAAGAGGTGAAGGTTGAAGGGGAGCTCAACTCCTAGCCTCTCTTCCCAGTTCAGCGTTAGCCCGGTGCTAATTGACAGGGACTCTCAAACTAGCTTGATGTGTTTTCGTTAAACCACGGAGGCCTGCCGCTGTATCAACAAATCCTGGAGCCCCAAACTCTGCCATATGTCGACCCATGTGTTCCCCTCCACCAGCTGTGAACGCTCTGCTCCCCATCGCGACCCAGCAGCTCTCTGTCTGGGAGGAAACAACTCCAGCAACCTGCAGAGCCACTGAGCTTTAAACAGGCTCCTACCTCTATGCACAGTATGTAAGTAGGCCTACATACTACCTGAGTATTGACATCACATTTACATACCGTATAAGTATTAACAACCTACATACAGTACATATAGTCTATAAGTACTATCTAAGTATAAACTTGTCCTCTGTTGTAAATACCGTATATGATATATAGGCTACCTACTTACTACCTCCATACTTACCGTATATAATACAGTACACATAAGAGATGTATACTACCTAAGTACATACATATAGAAGAATATACTACCTACAGTGTAATACATACTACAGGTCACAGGGTTGCTGAGAGTCAACAGCTCTGTATAAGTAACCAAAGGTTGCTGGTTCGAATCCCTCATGTGTCCCAGGATAGAGAGATCCTGGACCTGGAAGCTGTGACTTATAATTGGCTAGCATATGAGTCTGAGAATAGGATGGAATGGGACCAAACTTACCTGGTTTGGTGACCGAAACTCTTGGTTATTGTCATTCATGTACATGTTGTCACCATCAAACTGAGGACAGAAATAGAAAAGAGAAACAAACATTGTCAATTCTGCTTCTGAGAGAGAGAGAGAGAGAGAGAACGAAAGAGAGGGAGAGAGAGAGAGAGAGAGAGAGAGAACGAAAGAGAGGGAGAGAGAGAGCACTATGGGTGGCCCGAAGTGTCTAATGACTTTGTCACATTTGCTAAACCTCGTCGTTGTCGCGGCGACGTCGGTAATTACTGTTCATCAGCAGGGTGGTAATTAGGCTGGTTGTGCCGAGTGACGAGTGATGGGCTTTCCCCTGTGGGGTCTACCATGCGGGAGTACGAGTGTGTGTGAGCTCCTATGTGATGTGTTTGTGTGAAAGCTCCAACAGTATGTGTGTGTGTGTGTGTGTGCAGGGCATGTCATGTCTCTCACAAGGTGGGCAATGAGGAGAGTGTTAATCAGGCGTGCAGAGAACACTTCCTGTAGGTGCCAACAATGTGCTAACTGCAGCGTTAGCCTTGGCTGTGACCCCTGACCCTAACAGTGCCTGGGAAAAGACCTGGGGTTCAGAACGCAGCATGTCACTAGTTATCACGAGCGTGCTAGCTTGGCTGACAAGCTCTGCCTCACAGAGTAATTACCACGAAGGAAATAGTGACTTGAGGACTTGATCAGTAAAGGAGAGCACCCTGAATGTAGAGCGGTCTTCTTTACTGAACTGAAAGTCATGTTTTATATCACGGTTTGACCGTTGAATTGAGCGTCAAAGAGGAAGAATACTGGTTGACAACCTTGCACTGGGGCTCTCTGGCACAGTCCTTTGTTTAGCATATAGAACAAACCTGGACTGAACTGTAATGACAGTGTTTGCGGCGTGGCAGTTCTGGAACTGTGGTGTGGTTCCAGAATGACAGTTCTGGAACTGGAATGTAGATACATTCAATAGGATCCCAATCTTGCATTTGTTGACTACTGCCATTCTTTGCATAGCGACAGCTGCACGAACATATCTCTCTCTCTCTCTGTGGCACTCCGTGAAAGTAGTGAAAACAAGATCAAACTAGACAGCATTCCATGTCAAATTCCACAGATGATGAGATA
Source organism: Hypomesus transpacificus (assembly GCF_021917145.1). Lineage (NCBI taxonomy): Eukaryota > Metazoa > Chordata > Actinopteri > Osmeriformes > Osmeridae > Hypomesus > Hypomesus transpacificus. The sequence goes on along the minus strand of NC_061077.1, from coordinate 1,795,612 downwards.
CAATGTAAGACTATTCATTTGGGTGGTCTCTCCTAAGGCTTGAGTAATGGATTGGCATTCGCTGACATAAACACAGGTAGAATATCAGTATCAGAACATCTCAGAAATTATGAACTCAAATGACTAATAGATAAATTATTTGTCAGCATGAAATACAATCTCCACGGACGAAATGAGAAAAGAAATATAACATCCTTCGTCTGACAATATGAAGATGGATCAAGGAGGAGGGGGAGGAAGAGAGGGAGGGAGTGAGGGAGGGAGGGAGGGAGGGAGGGAGGGAGTGAGGGAGGGAGGGAGGGAGGGAGGGAGGGAGGGAGGGTGGGAGGGAGGGAGGGAGGGTGGGAGGGAGGGAGGGAGGGAGGGAAAGGAGGAGAGAGAAAGGGAGAACAAAATGGAAGAGAGACAAGGGGCAAGAGTGAGAGATTCTCAAATGACAGCAGATCATTGGTAGTAATGAGTGGAGAATGCAGGAAAAGTCTCAGGCCTATGGTTGGTTAACGAAGCATTTCAAGGAACCGTGTGCCGAACCGCTCGGTTATTCTAATGATTACACGTCCTGCCCAGCTGATCTGCAACTAAGGCACATAAACCTGATGTCTCAATGACGACTCAAGACTTGAGTCTCACACTGTTTCCCTGACTCCAAAAATCCCTGTTTTGTTTGGAATTGATGCTAGCTAAATGCCGAATGCATCTCTTTTATCTATGTGCTTTGTGTCTTATGTTACAGTAATATCACACTTCTTACAGTAACAGCATGAAATGCATGTTGAGCTAGAAGCCCATGTACTGTACAGTACCACAACCCTCTTGTCCAGATGTTTTATTTTATTGATTTAAATCCACTGTCGTGTCATTGATGACGCAAAGTAAAGCCAGCTCTAAAGGTTTCCTCAGGTTACCAGCCTCTCTTAACCGTGCGACCACAAAAGGTTTTACTGCTCATGAAAAAGTCATCTTGGATATTTATGTTTTGTTTTTGAAGCCTTAACATTGAGCAAGAACACAATGAAAATCTTTATTACTATGTTTGTATCTCAAAGGAGGAAAAGGAAAAGGATGTCACTTCAGATATCCAGACTGTGACCAGTCGTCTTATTTAATATTCAACAATAAGGTCTAATGTCAACATAAAAAGGTCAGCCATTTTGTGCCTCAACATGGCTGCCTATATATTCCAATGTCTGTTTTTTTTTCTCTGCTCTTCTATGGCTCTCCTCGCACTGCCTCTCTCCTATTTAAAATGCCAATTTATCCTCAGCTGAATGCTATCAGCACAGCCATTACTTCACATTCACTGCAGAAATCATCTTCTCTTGCTCAGCCTCTCCCCCTTTTCTCTCTCTCTCTCTCTCCCTACTTTCTCCTGTTTTTTTATAAATCTCTATCTCTCTTTTTCCTTTCCCTCCTTTTTGCTCATTCCAGCTCTCTCACCCTCTCTCTTTCACTCTATCTCTCTCTATCTTTCTATCTATCTCTGTCTCTCTCTCCAGTGGGCCTTGGCATTGCTCCCCCTTTGCTGGTCTAATTGTGCATTCTGCCTAGACAAGGGGCTCATTAAGCAGTAATTACACACATGTTGTTTTCGGCAAACATCTCTATTTGGATTGCTTTGCATGGTAATTGTTCAGCAGGGACTGCTGCTTGCGATGCTTCCCTCTGTGACACATGGAGGAGAGCGAGAGACAAAAAAAGAGACAGAGAGGAACGAGAGAGAAACAGAGAGAAAACAAACAAGAGGAAGAGAGCGTGTGGATAAAAAAGGAGAGAGAGAAGTATGGTGATCCAGATTGTATCAGAGTGAGACAGAAAGATGGAATGATGGCTACAGAGATGCAGTGAGAAAATGAAAGAGAGAACGAGTGATTGAGAGGATGAAATAATGAGAGTTAAACAGTGAATGAGAGAATGGAGAGAATGAGTGAAAGAATGAGAGTGATAAAGAGTATGAGAGCAACAGAGAGACAGAGAGAGGGGGGGAGAGGGAGAGACAGAAAGAGAGGGGGAGAGGGAGAGACAGAGAGAGAGACAGAGAGAGAGAGAGAGAGAGAGAGAGACATAGAGAGAGAGAGGGGAGAGAGAGAGACAGAGTGACATAGAGAGAGAGAGGGGAGAGAGAGAGAGAGAGAGAGAGAGAGAGAGAGAGAGAGAGAGAGAGAGGAGAGAGAGAGAGAGAGAGAGAAAAGTGACGGCCCGGAACTAGGTCAGGCCTCACCATCATTGACGAGCTCCGCGCTTCAAAAATAATGAACCCACCAGGTGGAAGTAATGCTAACTAGCATATCCAGGGAAAACATGTAATATTTACACAGTGCTAATGGCGGGATACAATGTCTGTCTATATCTTCTCATCTATGGGAGCAGAGGTCTGTTTGTTACTGCTAAGTGAAAAAAATAACATTGTGTGTGAGAGGCACACTTTGCATGATGGGGTATTCATACAGTAAGCCTGATATAATAGATCATGTAACATCTGGAGTGGGCTTGGCAGGGTCAGGGGAGGAAGAGGGCATATTAGGAAAGATAGCCCATCTAAAGAGCCTCCTGTTCAGACTAAACATGTTAGCTTGTATCCTCTCTATGAATACATCGAAACACCATGGGAGTCAATCTAATGCCTTTTGTTCAGTTGGGGAGGATTAACGTCAAAATAAAATAAAACTCGATTCCAGGGTATGTGTTTCGCAATCTCTATCGCATACTGTTTGTTTGGTGCTTGTTCTACGGTGTGTGGTGCATTCACAGCAAAAAGAAAAACTTTCAACAATGTTTTTTTTTTATACATTTATATAAGAGACTATAAGGAGAATGTGAAATACTTGTGACTTTAAAAGCCTTTTCCAGTACACTAACTCTCTAAAAATAATTCTCTCGCAGAGCGGAATTAATAAGCGCTGCTCAGCCATTCCGTGAAGGAAGGGGGGTACAGAGGGGGGGGGGGGGGGGGGGGGGGGGGGGGGCTGGGTGGGGGTGCTCATGCAATATGGATATCTGTTTGAGCACCCTTCTTCTCCACCCGCACCTCTTCCCCCCCCCCCTCTTTCTCTTTCTGTCTCTCTCTCTCTGTGCAATTAACTGCAGAAGAGGCCTAGCAAACCTCAACCTGAAACGATCCCAACGCGTCGCTGAATTTTGATTGTGGCCAACTTGTCACTGCGGGCTCAAAGAAAGACAAGGATACTGGGAAGAGACTCTGACATGGTAAAGAGGGAGTTGGAAGAATAGAATAGAATGAAAGAAAGAGAGGGAAAGAGAGTAGAGAGAGGAACTAAAGTGATAATGCTGATGTTTTACCACACCCCGAGCAAACAATAGCCATAGTGTGCACACACACACATACATGAATACGCACGCACACACACAAGCACACACATATACACACACGCACACTTGCAAGCACACACATACACACACGCATGCACACACACAAAGCCCATAAAGAGCCCAGCCCGTGGCCATGGCGACACATGCTCTGTTGTCGTTAGATAAGGAAACAGGGCCTCTTCCTGGGTGTGAGCTTGATCCTGACTTCACACATACACACCCTCACACACACACACACACACACACACATACACACACATACACACGCACACACACATACACACATACACACCCTCACACACATACACACACCCACACACACACACACACACACTCGCACAAACCCTCTCACACACACACACACACACACAGAATACACAACTGCTGCAGTACTAGGTCACACATAACACAGCCTCTAACCTTACTATGGATTTCTGAACTCTATTACCTGAACCAGTCATTTGAATATGCAAATATCTGTTTAGCTCAACAAGCACAAGACATATCTCTACAACAGAGTAATCTGTATGAGACAATACATAGCACAATTTATAAGAGTTCCTTGTCTGTTTATCAATAAATAATCTATGTTTGGTAAAACTGCAGTTACAAAAGCACTCAGATGTTCCTTCCTCATATGGAACTGAAGTTAAACTGAGTACAGTGTGTAAACAGAACCAGACTGGTAAGCAGGTTCCTACAGTTTCCTGTCTGTTTTACGTGTGGTATAAAAATAAAAAGAGTAGACTAAGATAGTTGTCAATCATCCACTTTCTGTTGCAGTGGAACAACCACAAAACAACTGAACGAGAGATGGAAGGAGAGATAGAGGAGAAGAGCAGTATGGAATGGGGTCGGTTGCTGCTAAATCATGTTTTCACTCAGAGCGTGCACAATAAGATAAACATCTCTGTGCTGATGTGACGCACAATAGCCATCTCCATTCCAGCGACGTGTAGCGGGTCAATAGTTGAGAGGACGATGGATTCAGAGACTTTGGAGTGTTTTTCTCTTTGCCGTGACTTGACGTGGCCTCTGTGTGTCATTAATTTCCAACTAACTCCTAAAATGAAAATAATCATCTCACTGACACTGAAAGACATCGAGTACAGAGCCTGCTTGATGGAAAAACGGCAGGCCACACACCCACCCACGAAAAGTGAAAAGTACAAAAAAAGTGGCAGACAACTTTTGGAAAGTCATAAAAATTAAAACAGGGGATGAAAGAAAAACAGAGGCGTTTAATTAAAATGTAATAACATGAATATGATGACCCGTGCCACGAACATTCATCGCTGATTTCAGCAAACGTTTTTCGACTAAGTGAATCGGAAGGAACTGTGGCACTAAGGCGAAGCCTCTTACTGAGGGGGTGAGAGTGCACGCCTCGGTGTGGTCCGCTGAACTCTGTTGCACGCATGATGTCATTCGCTGCTGATTGTGCAGAAGCTTCATGATGCAGCAACACCCACAGAATGGCCATTGAGCATGTATGTGTGCATGTATGTGTGCATGTATGTGTGTGGTTTGGTTAGCATGTGCAGGCAAAAGAGGATTGTTGAATGTGTGTGCATATGTTGTGTGTGTGTCCTTTGGTTAGCATGTGCATGTAAATGGGGACTTTTATGTGCGTTTGTTTGTGTGCGTGTGTGTGTGTGTTGGCAATCCTGAGTACACTTGCATTGAACACCCTCACCCTAACCCTGTAGTCTTGACGGCTCTACCTTCCTAACTGTACAGAGGGGAAACACTTCCTTAACATCTGACAATGTATACTGGCATCACATTAGCAGTTAAGAGTTAGACCCTGTGGCCTTCACAGGTGTTCATTTCTACTGGTGCTTTAGGTAGCATTTGGAGTGTTAGGGGTAATCTTTGAGTGCACGCATACCCAAAAATAGCGCGAACACACACACACACACACTAGTACCTGCATACAAACATGCATGCAGTCACGTACCAATGTCTCACAATTCCACCGAAACCACCAACACAGAAACTAACAAACAAGACAAGTGCAAGAATGTACCTTCGTGCACCCTCAAACACACAGACACACAGACACACACACACACAAACACACACACACAAACACACACACAAACACACATTCAAATTTAACAGTGAAGTGCAGCCGGGAAGAACAAAAAGAGGGGGGGAGGAGGGGGGGGGGGGGGGGGGGAGTAGCAAGTTGTGTGTGTGTGAGGTTTGTCTGCCAAAAATAGGGGGGGGATGTCGAGAACCCACTTTTAACTGAATCTGGTAAAGAGTGCAGGGGAGATAAAGGGCAGACTGAATGTCACAGAACCATAGCCCTTAGTCTCTGCTCACCACAACATCAGATAACGGCAGTGGAAAAAAAAAAACTTCTGGTTTCCTCTAGCATATAATTGGTTATCTTAATGCAATCTACTTCTCTCTTACTTCCTGCATAGAATGAAGTATGAAAGAAGAAGAACAGGGGAGCAGGATAAGAATAAAAAAAGAAGGGGGGGGGGGTTGAAGATAGTTGGTAGAGACAAAAATAAATCATTATAAGCCAAGGAAACGTATCAGTCTATTTCCATCTCTGCCGACTCTTGTTTATCTCTGGCTCAACTGTGCGAGGTGTTGTGTGCTGGCTGCTTTGTGACTTATTGGAATAGTCAACATGGTTGTGTGTGTTGGTTTGGAGGTACAGGGAAACTTAATCTAAAAGAACCTTGTTTTTCTTCGACTGGTTTGGCCTATTTTGAAGCTCAGCAGGAAGCAACATGTTATTATTTCAAAAGACAAGCATCAGTGGAAGCCAATCTGAAGCTATTGAGACACAATAACAATATGTAAACATCTGTACCTAATTCACTACTCGGAAACTGCTTACATGAACACAACACCACACCAACAACTGTTTTCAGACTGAATCCAAAAACAAAAAAGAGGCTAAATATAACTGGTGAACATAATTTCTGAGTAATAATTCCTTCCAGAGATTCTGTGTGACTTTGGTCTCGTGGGGTGTCTAAATGTAACTTTTTGGAGAAGATGGATGTTGGTTATGCAGACTGTGTGAAGGGGTTTTTAAAAAGTGGCTTCAGTATTGAGCAATGCATGTAAGCAATTGTAAAAAAAAAACTGTGAATTGGAGGATTGTTTTTCACACTTATCTTTTCACACATGCTGTCATGAAAATGTTACACATATCGGTGAACTAGTGCAATGTGTGTAGGCATATAGACAGTATTGGTTGAATTGGTAGTATGTTTGAGTAAAGTCTGAAATCTAATTTCCTGTGTCTTTTTATGTGTGTCTGAGTGTGTGAACATGTGTTTGTGTATGTGTGTGTGTCTGTATGTGCACATTTTTGTGTGTGTATCTGTGTGTGATTAAGACTGAATGTGTTTATGTGTGTCTGTGTATGTCTGTGTGTGTGTGTGTTTGAGAGAGAGAGAGAGAGAGAGAGAGAGAGAGAGAGAGAGAGAGAGAGAGAAAGAGAGAGAGAGAGCGAGAGCGAGAGAGAGACAGTTTCATAACCACTTCTCAAAGAGTAACACTAATATGCCGACCCCAGGGAGTGTCATCCCCACATCGCAACAGCCGAACTTCCAGAGGACTAAGAACTAACCCTAGGGGGACACCCACAGAGCGCTAAGGGCTTTAACATGAAGAAGTAGCCTAGAGGGGAGTCTTAGCAGTATCTCACCCCAGCAGTGGGCAGTCTTTTCCCAGCTGGGTTGGAGCCTGGAGGTGGGGTACCGTGGAGGATCCTAACCCCTCGTTCACCCACACTGTACCGGGCCTGTGATAAGAGAGAGAGAGGAGGAGAGAGAGAGGAGAAAAAGGAAGACGGGAGGGAAGGAGACAAAGGGTGGGGGTTTAGTTTGGGAAGTGCAAGCATGATTTAGAGAGGAACATATCAACGTGGCTACACCCTCCCTCTGTCGCATGGTTTGCGCCTCAACCCACCCCCCCACACACACACACGCGTGCCGGGGGAGGGGTAGTGACATGAGACTTAAATGGTGATTCTACACAGCGTGGCACCGAGGGGGAGAATGGAGGTTAACTGGCTGACATCGCCACTAACTCCGACACATCCCATTCACCCATACACACACACACACACACACTGTCTTGGAGGACAGAGAGAAGGGTGGCACAAAGCCAAGGAACCCGGAGTGCCGTGGAGGCTCAGTCCCAGGAGCCTCAACCAGCACGCTGGGCAGTGTGTGTCGTGGAGGAGGTGGGACAGTGCTTTCCTGGGGACTGTAACGAAACGGCTCACACACAGCGGCGAGAGAGCGCGAACCAAACACACACGTAACAAACACATCACCTCCTAACCTCAGGCGCACGGCGAGCAAAGCGCCGCGCGGCGAAACATGGACACCGAGACGAGACGCCGAGGAAGGAAACACGAAGACCGTGTGAACTACGGTGGTGTGCTGCTAACAGGGGAAGCACGAGCAGTCCCCGGCTTCTCGTTTGTCACATGGTTTGAGGGTAAACGTAAGGTGACAGAAAGACCCTGTGGCCTTCTGGGTTTATCACAGGTAAACCGGTGTAGGAAGCTGTGATGCGCCTCCTGTGGTTGGGAACTTCGGAGAACAAAGACACAGGGTAGGAAAAAGAGAGAAAGTAAGACAGGGGAAGAACAAGCGGAGTGAAGGGTGACTGTGTGGTGGAGGGGTTGGTAAATCTTAATTCAAATGACTGGGGAGTTTTACAAACAGATGAGAAATTAGGCGACCGCGAATGCAAACAAACCACATTTGTGAGAGAGCATCCCTGATGGGGTGAAAAACAAACAAAAAATGGTGCCACAGCACTCAGTTTTGGCATGCGTCGAAGATGCGCGTTTGCCAGCCGACTCCTCCTAGGAGAGCTGGCTTGTGAGAACTGGCTGCTCCTACGTAGGCCTGCTGCCAGCCTGGCTCAACACATAGCTCCATTACCCCCCTATCGAGAGAACAATTGGATCAATCCAAATCAATGATAAAGAGATATCGTGGGACGCAACCAAGAGTGTTGAATGGGGGAGGGGTCTATATTATTGTAGTGGACAGTGACTGGTACTATGACACTGGGTCTGTGGAAGGTTTGTATACCGTACTTACGCCCCTTAATCAACAGTAAAAGTGTGAAGAGATAGAAAAAAGCTTGATACAAGGAACCATCCATTTCTTCCGTTTTGAAAACTACTGGGAGATGAATGGTTAGTCATTAGGGCCGCTAGCACATCTTTCTAGTCAGTAATTTGTCGGAGGCTTGTGCATTTTTTATATCCTTAACTGAAAAGCCCTAGGAAGACAAACTTTATAAAATAATAAGACGCATTTCACCTTATCGTTAGGCAACTCGAGCTGAGCTTTCAATTATTTACAGTTAATGAATCGCCCCCAGAAACTAGGCTTGACTATTCCTCCAACTACAGTAGGCCTATCAACCACCCCACAGAGACTCAGAATCATCACTGTAAAATAGCCTACTTAAAGACAATAGTTCAATTACGTCTGCTATCAAAACAACAAGGAGAGCGCATTTTCATCCTATCTGTGTTCTGGATTCGCAGATCCGATTTTCTCCGTCAATAGACTTAGAGACAATTAGCGGCAACAATTGTGTAATTAAATAGCGAAACACAAAATGGGCGTTTTCTAAAAACATAATGTTTCTCCACACCTCGTTATAGGTTAATTTGTATGAGAGATTCGTTTCGTCAAATATCTCAGAGTACATTCCCTATTAGGCCTATAGTCTAAACAGAGTTGTAGCTACAGGCTACTGTAACTTTACTGTCACCACCTCGTTGTATTTCACAACTAGAAGTGTAATACACAGAGGGTTTAGCGGGCTATCGGCACGCAGCTAGGGGCGTTTAAAAGACCTTTACACAATCCTTTTGAGAGAGCCTTGGGATTCACCCTCCAACCAGCCTCACCACAGTTCTCACACCCTCCCCAAACCACAACCACATACGGGGATATGAGAAAAATACGACCGGGGGAACATCCCTCATCCCTCACCATCAATGTTAGCTCTTCATGGAGACGCGGTGATTAAGTTCAGCACTCGCTTCAATGGACAACGCTGGTTCTCCGAGTACCATAACTACTGGTCGTTTCAAAATTAGGATTTTTTGTACATTGCTATTCAAAGTCTGAGCAGACAACACAAGAAAGAGAGTGATTGACATTGACAATTTACCATATATTTAGTATAATTTTGAGGTAAAATGTGACCTTTCATTCTTTATTCATAGCTCTACACTGTCCAACTAATATACTGTAGGTTTTAGATACAGTTCCAAACACTGTCACTATTTCAGTGCACGTACACATCATTACCTAATATGGCAGTATAAGCGATATGGTCTAAGTGAGTGAATATATCTTTGACCATCTGTTATCTTTAGGCATTACCATCACTACAGAAAAAAGGGGGAGAAAAAAGGGGGAGAAAAATATGTTATATTTACATAACTATCCATTCAAAAGTAAATAGTTATGAAACATTTACAGTAGCCTACATTTATCCACATATATATTTACCTTTGGTTTCTTAATTTTACCTTAGTTTCATACTTCACCAGTTCAACATTTATCCAGGCAACATATATATATTATATATATATATAATATATATATATATTATATATTTAACTAAGTGGGTTTACTAAATTCCATGATGTTATGATGATGCAACCATGCTTTTGCAGAAACTGCGCCACAGTGAAATTAAAGTGCAGAGGATCACATTCCTAGACAGCTGGTAGTTGTAAATTCCAATCAGGAAAAGGGGGAGGGAGTTACTTTGAAAGAAAACATATACTATTTTCATTTCAAACTGCTTTAGGGATTATGGCTTCCAGCTCTAGAAAAAATGCATTAAAATAATCCACCATTTGCATGTTTTATCTTCACAAAGGAAGCTTAAACACCAACCCCCCCTTCCCTCCCTCCCTCCCCCTCCCTCCCTCCCTCCCTCCCTCCCCCCTTTCTTTTCTCCTCCTGTAACCCTTCCCCCAACTCACACGCACACAACACAATGCAAACATACATGTCTCTACACACACATATAGTACACACGCAACACAAACATGCACACACGCGTACACACACGCGCACACACACACAGATCAACCTGCTGCCATCTGCTCTGCTTGCTTTGTACAATCCTGGTAGAATACATTATTCACTACGATACAGCGCATCACACTCCCTCAATGTCATAGCCGTGTGCTGGGAAGATACAGGCAGGGAGCACAGAGCAACCTGCTATTGTACTCTGCAGAATGGGAGAAGGCCCAGTCATGTGCTATGCGGACTGGGAGACATAATTAAAGGTGGTTGGATTTAGTTTGAGGTGATAAAAGGTTGTTTGAGAAGGTTGCAGCAGGGACATATTCTAGGCTAGATTACGGTCACGGATGTAGGGTTGGGGTAAGGGGTGGATAGATCAGAACGATGGGTTAAAAAATCCCAGTTGTGGAGTGTGTGTTTGTGTGAGCTAGTGTGTGGGCAATGTTTGTCTGAGCTTGTCTTTGTGTGTGTATACCTGTGTGTTTGTGTGAGTGAGTTTATGTTTGTGTGAGCTTGTGTGTTTGTGTGTATTTGTGTGAGCTGGTGTGTGTGTGTATGTGGGAGTCACGTGGGTGTGCGAGTGTTTGCATGTGCATTTGTATCTGTACTATACAAATATATAGCTGCGTGTGCGTGTGTGCACGTGTGTCCGCGCACCAGCCCGTGTGGCAGAGCGGCGAGGGAGCAGCGATGGAAGCCAACAGCTGGCTCATCCATACTTGACTACATATTGACCTATTTTGCCTTCACCTGTTTGAAAGCCAAACGTACAACATCAGACACACCTGACCTGTAATTAACCTCAGTGTGCAAGGCAAGCAAGTTCTGGTGCATCTGTCCGCGTGTGTGGTGCACATGTGTGTGTAAAGTCCTACACTCTTTCTGATACGCTGCTCTATCACAATGTATAAAAATCTATCTCTACATAACGTATTCCTGCACTCTCACATTGCCCTTTTTGTCAAATTATTCATCTCCCATTCTTGTTTCAAACCATCAACTGTTGTACCTTGTACTTCAAACAAGGTTTTGTTTTTAATCTAATGTCATAAAATTAACCATTCAGAACACTGTCACCCCTTTTACTAATATTTGAATGATAAATAAACCATAAACATGAGACACAGGTGGCCATTTTACAAATGACAGGTCTGAATTTGACTGTCTAAATACCAATTTGAATTGTAGAAAGTTGCTGCGTCAGGCAGTTCTCTTCCCCAGTTCTCTCCTCCCCTCCTTCCTCCTCTTCTCTCTTTCCCTCCTCCTCCACCCCCCCCCCCCCCCACACACACACACACACATCCCCAGATGCTCTCCTGACACTTGCCTGTGTTTGGGCTGAGACTGCGAGGGGTCATCGCCTTCCTTGTTCTCACACGTCGAGTGTGTGTGTGTGCGTGAAAACCAGACTCGAGTGAATGTGAGAGAGTGTGTGCGTGGGAATTCACGTGTGTGTGCCTGAGTATGTGCATGCCAGTGTGTGTGTGTGTGTGTGAGTCTCGACGTGTGTGTGTTGGTGAGTCGCTAGCTCAATGCCAGGTCTCACTAATGAGTCTGTCAGGCACTGTTAGCGACGGCGTGCTCCCCTGGCTCACGGCGCTCCTACAGACAGACTATGATTAGCCGGGCCAATGGCACGCCACTGGGCCAGATTAAATAGTCACTGTGCCGAGAGGGGGAGGACTCTCTCTCTCACACACACACACAGATGGAGATACACACACACACACACAGACGGAGATACACACACAGACAGAGATATACACACACAGGCGTGCACACACATACAAGCGAGGGAACACCACACACGCAAATGTAGTCTCACACATGCTGTGACTCCCACATTGCCCTCCCATTATGCTGCTTTGATATGATACCTCACACGTGCCCCCCAAAGTCAGGAAGGGTGATGATGTCACTGGTGCTATAGTTGGCTTTGAAAAATGTAGGCTCAGGGCGTTACTGTCATACAGCCTACCAAAGAAAGCTGCACATTGGACACAGTTAAACTACAAAGAAATCCTGTAAGTCCAGTTAAAGGCAGCCCGTGTGACTACAGACTACATGCCAAGGAAAAAGAACTCTCCTGAGATTTTTCTATATGTCAAAACACAGAGCGACTTGCATTGTGTTCCTTCATTGTATTACGTAAAGTCTTCTTCTACTATCTTACACATCGTTCAGGATGTGGATCGGTCCTTCTGGCACTCTAGCTACGAAGATGTTCATTAAAACGACATGATTCACTAATTACAGGTAATTATCCATTAATGAGGAGAGAGGATGAATGGGATGCCGTGTGGAGGAGGGCATATCATTACTCATCTCTCGCAGGACAAGTGAATCTTTCCCCGGGTTCGACTGCCATACCTTGGTCACACCCAGCTTGACTGAGTCTGTTCTGGCCTTGCCCTCGGTGGAAGGTGAGATAATATTCTGATAAGTGAGGACAGTTTTCGTGACACTTGGGCTCTCAATTTCTCTCGCTGTCTCACACACACACACACACACACAGAGAGAGAGAGCGGTAAAGAATAGATTTTCCTCCAACTAAATGTCCTTTCCAGTCGAAATTCCGGCCCTGCAATATTCTGTATCTATGGACCAGATTTCCTTTTTTTGGGTCCAAGTTATGACCAACGTCAACCCTCAGAAACCCCAACACACCCACTTGACATTGAGCTGATAAGACAAAGAGACTCCAAGTGAGATTGATGTGAAAGTCCCAGACATGAAAGGTTTAGGTTTCTTATCTCAGGTCTCCAGAAGAAAGTCCCTAGTTCCAGCTACAGTCCACCAACTTCCCTCCATTTGTTGCTAAGGGCTTGTCTACTTGTCTTTTTACTGTCACTGACACACTTCCTGTCATTTCTATCCTGTCATTTCCTATAAGACAAGACTTGGGGTGCTTGCATCCGTTCCAACTGGGGCATTATTTTTTGTACTTTACCTCACCTCAAAACCTATTGTTTAAACTTATATTAAACATCCATACATTTGGAGAAAGACAATATTTTGTATGGACTATGGGAGCAATTCAGTGACATAATGTCTGTAATTTTAAAAGGCATTGAATACTTAATATCACTACCGAATATGAAACCACAGAAAAAAATAATAATCCAAATTCAAGGTTCGGAAATTCAGGCTCCTCAAATTCGAGCAGTAAAATTCAGGTCCCAAAAATTCAATGGATTTTTTTTTTCAGAAATTCCTATAGAACAAAATTCAGGCTGCTCAAATTCAAATGCTGAATTTCTGATAAATGTTTTAGCCGAAACAATTCGGATCCAACTACTTGCCTCAGACCGGACCTCTCTCCTTCATTGACTTTTTGTTAATCGGATTCTTTTTTTTTACATATAAATAAATTTAAGTTTCAATTTTAAAGAGGTGAATTCCAAATTAACAAATTCGGTGCTGTTCAAATTTCAATATGAAGTATTCAATGCCTTTTAAAATTCAAAACATGATGTCACTGATTTGCTACCAACACGGAAATGAATGACAGATTGACGGAGGCAATTTACTTTACTAACTTGTACAGCTGAGCTAGGCTAACTGTGCGGTGTGGGATTGCTAAAGCTAACCAGTACAAAAGGCGAAAAAACAGGGTGTAGATATCACAGCCTGGAATCATAGCTAGCTACATAAGATGTTATCACCCTGCCCTTTGCCTGTAGTATTTTTTTATATTATGTTTTTTATATATATATATATATAAATATTATTTTTTGTCGATTTTCTGAAAAATTGTGATTCGCTTTTTAATCAAATCGTGACCCCAAGAATCGATTTGAATTGTGAGGTACCAAAAGATTCCCAACCCTACTAGCTATCTCCCAGCTAACAAGCTACTGAACTGTAGAGCTAAGTAAATACGTGCAAGTTTGTGACGTTAGTGACGTTTGGTTAGCTACTTAGCTACCGTTAGCTTCACCTTTCGCCACCAAAACTTAAAATGATGCCTAAACCGTGCAATGGAACCATCGGGAAAAATTAAAGATAACAATGATGTAATCTAATCTCTCCTGTTAGATGTGCCAACTTCAGAACAGAGTGAAAAACGGTTGTTGACACATGATCAATCTATTTGTTGTCTGTGGTCATTTCTAAACTGACCAAAACAACAACATCATACAAACTGCCATCAGCCCCTTCCCTCAAACATCCAATACATTTTTGTCACCGTTTTTCAGTTCACTTGGCTTTTACAGCATAAACACTGAAATGGGAATATCACATAAATAACCCTTTATTTACACTATGCTAATCCAATCACCACACCATAGTTCATTCAATTTGTGCCCTGACAGTGAACTGGCCCCCTTCCCTTCTCTAAAGCATATTTATCATGATGCCATTTGCCTCGAACAACACATCCCCCGTTCTCTTGCTGCAATGTGCAGAATGTGATATACTGCACAGCACAATGGAATAATTGTGTTTTTTTCCCCTTGGGGGAAAAGCTAAAGGCGGGGGGAGAGGAGAAATCTATGTGAAAGATGTACAGTATTCAAGCCTCATAGACTTTGACAGGAGTGAGGGCATTTGCTGTGGTGTGGATTCGCAATGTACATACAAAATGTGATTACAGAGTCGTGAACGGGAACCATTGGAGAGACGCTGTGCTTCTTAAAAACCACAGTGACCAGGCATACTGTATCTGATGATTTTCTGTCGTAGCAAAACAACTATTCTATAAGGACATAGCCCTACTCATGCCAAAACATAGGTTCTATACTGCTAGACCCGCTCTGAATGTGTTCCAGATGTTAAAAATAAAATTCCTCTGTGAAAGAAACACAGTAGACTGGATCTTAGAATTACAAACACACTGAAATACCAACAAGTAGTAAAATAATACTACTATAGTTTGTATATAATAGTATATATATATATATATATTTATGTTATATATATAATGTATGAAATGAAGAAAGATATCTTTCTTCATTCCATAGTGTGCATACTGAGAGCGAACCTTTGTAGTTTCATCCATTGCATGTGTTGTCTGAGAAACTCTAATGAGCACAGATCAATAGCATACTTTCCATTTCAACACAACGCACTGATGCTTAGCATGTGTGCAGGGCCACACATTTGGAACGTGTCCAACCTTGTCAACACACAAGCTGTATATTGTTTCTGCAAAGTAAAAAAAAAAGTAATAAAAAAATCAGTAAGTGAACATATAAAAAGCTCTCAAAGCTTTTGAAACTGATCTGAATGTCTTTCCACACTCAAAGTTTGAGAGCTGTTTCTGCAAAATCACAAAAGGCATTGTCTGACAATGATCATGGAAAACAAGCAGGTGGGTGGACATGTTTTTGTGACACTGGACGCAAACGTGTATGAGCTTCTGTCTCGTATCTCTCATGTTAGCAGATTAGCTGTCAACAGGTTCGATGTATCCTTTAAGGCAAACGCCACATATTTAAATGTTTTCATCCTGGAAAAATACTCACTGGTCTAAATACAACTATTCCATGACAGCAATAAAGTCATAAAAGGTCATGAAACATGTTAATATGCCAATAAAACGATCCACCCTAAAATAAAAGAATATAAAAACAAACAATAAGAGTCGCCCTCCGGTCTTGAGCAAACAAACCCAAGAAAATCAATTTCCTCCTCAACAGGATGCCCGCCTCATGCTAGCTGTTTTTATGGCCACTGCTGAAAGATATAAAAATCTAACATGCTTCAACTGAGAAAATATCAATCTACATCCTCGCTCACAGTGAGGCCTGAGCCGCCAAACACGAGCTATAAATCTTAAGTTAATTACTGGCATTAGCTTGAAAGGTAATAGGTTTCGTTA
This sequence comes from Hypomesus transpacificus, assembly GCF_021917145.1. Taxonomy (NCBI): domain Eukaryota; kingdom Metazoa; phylum Chordata; class Actinopteri; order Osmeriformes; family Osmeridae; genus Hypomesus; species Hypomesus transpacificus. Next base: position 1,779,400 of record NC_061077.1, on the reverse strand, counting down.
GTTCTGCGAGAGGGCAGTGTGTATTGCTTGCAGCTACTGTACTTACAGTTCCCAACACAGTCATTCACTCTGACAAGCTGCCGATGGTAAAATAGCATCAGAGCCCACGATGGAAAATCTGTTAAGTTTCTTTTTTGATAATCATACAATTTTTTTTTTTAAATACATGAAAAGGATAGCATCATCACAACATAGTGTCTCTGACACCTTCCTGTCTATCTTGCGGATCCTCTTGATGTCCACATTTTGAGACACGTTCTGGTCCAGTAGAAAGGAACTCTTAAGGACATGAAGCCCTCTTTACAATCCTTCCTTCTCTAAACCAAGGGCCCACATTCACTAATCTCATTACCCTCTTTTCCTTCAGCGAGAGGGAATAAATATTCATTTCGGAATAAGGCAATCGTCAGGAGGGGAGAGAAAAAAAATTCAATCTCACGCACCCCCATTTCATTTTCCGTGTAATTAAATCAGTTAAACGTTATAAAAACATGTAAACTCGTCAGTGACTTGGATCCATTTGCATTTTTAATCAGGGAAGATTAATTGTAATAAGCCAGTCAAAATGTGGCAGTGACTGAGGAGACATATTGTATGTCTGTCACAGTCTTGTCACTCCGCCTTTCTCTTCCCTATCCTGTTATGCTAATTGTCCTTTTTTTTATTAGGGATTTTTCCCTTGATCAACAACCAGCTAAGGCTATTAAGTCTTAATCTCACATTAGTGCACTTTTCACCTTAAACATCTTTTGACTTCCCTCGGTTTATATAAAGGTAAACAGTTTGCCCCTGTAGGCTTGTCTGTGAAACACAGTAATACTCCTCTTTCATAGCTTCTGTTTTGGTAAACAGCCAGCAATGAAGAACAAACGAAGCCAGGATCAAAATGCGGATTTCTAAAACCTGGCGTTAAGACAAAATAAACACAATGGTTGCTGAAATGGATATAACTACAGCTTCCTCAAGCTAGGTAACTAACCATACAAGTTTAATATGTCTGATGCATTCAGACATCACCACCCTACCCCCCCCCTCCCCCACCCCACCATCTCCTGGGAGTCTTTCGACAATTCAATTTCAGACATTGTGATTGTTATCTGATTGGAAGATACCACTTCCAGGAAGATACCACTTAGGGTAAATCTGGCATTTTAGGCTATTTTACACCAGTGGTGTAACTCATAGTGAGTGACTATTCCTCGATTCACATAACCACAGAATATTCTAGACACTGTAGTAAACTGTAACTGTATCAGCATAGGTTTCATGTCCCAATCACATTTTTAAAAAGGCAAATCCCCGCACCCCCTAAGGTTAATGGTTTGTGTGTATCCAAATCTACATTCTTTCGTACACCCTAATTTAATAGTTCTTATCTGGTCCTGCATTCACAAACTTGAAATATTTCGGTAACTACTCAGTAGTTACTCACGTCCTGTAATGTGGTAACAGTCTCATAATGCTACTGTGCTAAAAAGATACACCCTCAGGTGAAACTCACAACAAGTTAAAGTGTGTCACTGCTGGCACATGTGTACAGTTAGGGCGGATGGTGCTAGCTTAACCAACCACTCGCACCACATAACCTTATTGTGGTAAAGAAGGTGTGGTCGGGGACATGCTGGCCAACTGACAAAGCAGAAGCAGAAACGTGGTAACATTTCTTTGAACTTCTAATGATTTTTTTTAAAGTGGATTTAAATTTTTTTATATTTGTTCCCTTTTTTCGGTGAACCTCAATAACATTGCTCTACAAACTGCAATCTAAATGTAAAACAAGGTTCATGTTTTCCAGATGGAGGTTAATCAAATTTAACCATGACCACAGAGTTGAATTAAGAAAAAAACAACCACAATCTAAATAGGCCGATGCATAGAAACATACGGATCCTGCAAGCAGTACTGTAGCACAAGAACTAAAGCAAAATGTGCTTTGTAATTTAACTGGACAAGCTGTGCAAGGTACTTGTACAATACATCTACTACATTGCAGTTTAGGTTGAATAAAATTCATAATGATGGTCCAAACCTGTTAAAATATTCTTCAACAAAGCACATTTATACCTATTAAAGTTTAGCCTACCTATGAAATCCCTTATGAAAATGCCTTCTCCACAGTATACATCGTGTCATCTTAGTCTTGTTCTTCACAAAACCGAAGCTAAATATAGACTAAACAGCAGAGTTGTCAGAGCTGATTCAGCAGGACAGGTACAGAGAAACTGTATTAATTTTCTCGTAAGCGAGAAAAGTGCTTTTCAACGTTCCAATACCTCCCACTTTGCTGCATTTCTGTACATTAAGGACATTTTCAGTCACTTCAGGTTTATTTTTCTTATTAAGGAAATGACCTGATATTTCCACTGTGTACCTCCCCCCCCTTCCCCCGGACCTGAAACACTCACACTCACACATATACAAACACACATATATTTGGCCTGTCCTATCCCCTCCTATCAAACAATCAAACAGCCTTTTCCTCAACTCTAAATCTTTCTTCAACTTTCCTTAAAGTCTAACAAGCTAACTTGTTATACTTTCAAATCATAGTTCATGCCTTTTAAAGGCAATCTTCATTTACATATTACTCACTTTCCTTCTCAGCATAGAGAACTCAATAAGCTCTCCCTTAAGTAAACAGAAGGTGAGCGTTACTATGGGGATGTGGAGTGTTCCACTGTGCTCTGTGGCACAGTGGGCCTGTTTATATTGTGGTGAGAGAGAGCAGCTGTCTTTACCTTTGGCAGGCAAAAACAGGCTCATTAAAGGCGGCCATGTTTGTTTTTGTGCCCGATACCTAGCCCTAAGCAAACACTGCCCTATCTCTTTTCTGCAGCCCTCATGGTCTCAACATTTCCTTTCCTATTGTGGAGAGGCAGCCATAGGTTTCTATGTAAGTCCAAGCCAAGCTGCCAATGACTTTCAAAGAATGTGTGGTTAATTGAGAAATTTGTTGAGGCAGACTACCACTGAAATGTTTAAATGTGGGAGGTTTCTCTCCCTTACGTTGAGTTGTGGGTTGTAATGAATGGAATAACTTATGTATGATATTGTGATTAACAGCAGTATCTCAGAAAAAATGACCATCCTTTGCTTGTGTATTTAGATGTCTGACAGTATAGCAAACATATTGTAAGAAACCAAGCATTTCTAAAATTACCCACGGAAAACAACAGTTTTTTTTTACCAGGTCACTTTCCTTCATAATTTCAACATCTGAGCACCTTCAGAAGATGCAGGATATTCAAGCCCCTCACGTTCAAGCCCCTCGCTTATTAGATTAAGACTCTTTTCGTCGTTCGTCAAGCCCACCGTCACAACGCATTCTGAAATGGGGCCCTAATGTGGAGTAATGAGGTTGTCATGGCGGAACAATCTCTGCTTGTTTGAGTTTGAGTCATGTTGTAGATTCAATTAAATCAGCTGAAGTCCAACTGGCTTGGGGCCACAGGGGTAATGGGTGACCTCACTCCAACAATGCTCTGACATATTGAAACAATAGGAGGAAAGACCTTGAGCCAGTTGCAAAAGCAAACTCCACTTATGGATACAGTAGAAATGACATTCACTAGTTCTGTTTCAGAGAATCAACAGTGTGGCGATGTGTGTTTTTAGCTACAGTTTTTCGTTTGTGTGTGGAATCACGAGAAGGGAAATGCACTTGACGATGAGTTTGTTTAATAGTCCTAAGTTGATTTACAGCTTCGACTGGTCACCAAATGAATTGATGCGTGTTCTAAAAATTTGGATTTTGAATTTGGTTGGATTTTATATCCAACTGAATTCTAGAAGCCAACTCACTTCACAGCACAAGGCTGGTTATTTGTGTCCTAAAAAATGATGGATATTTTACAATTATTTCCTGTTTATGTTCTCGTTGCTTAATAAACAACATGGGCCCTAAAAGTATCATAATCAAACTATCGCACATATTTTTCAACAGCTGTTTCGTGTCTTTTCTGAAGTTTATTTGCCCACGCAAGTCTAAATTGATTTGTTCCAACATCGAAATGCCTGGAATCTAAATCATCAGACAAACACTCCTAAGGCCATGTAAACACACTTTAATGTTCAAATCTACATAGATGGTTTCTGGGTTAGAGCTATATTTTGCCAGAGGCCAGAGCACTCTATACTTTTATTAGACTCTCCCCTGACATGCGGTTTATGGAGGTGAGGCAAGGCCTTCCTCATGCTGTAGCTATGTCACCACACCTGAGAGAGATCTCTACACAGACTGTATTAGCAGAGGATACAAGCTGGCTCAGTGTGATGTTAACTAACCCAGAGATGAGACGTTATAGTATCAAGTGGGGGGCGAAAGCAGCTTTAGCTCACGATTCCACAGTCAGCCCTGCTTGGGAATTCACAAGGGCTGCAGCCGTTTAACAGATAACAGAGGATCGCAGAGGAACACAAACCATAGACACACACACAAACACACACATACGCACGCACGCATACACACTCGCACATACACACACACACAAGCACAGATGCACACACCCTCTTGCACACACACACTCTGGCTGCACCTCATTAGGCTGCGTTCCCTCCGGCCCTGATTCCATTAGAAATTAAAACTCATGACAATTAGCAGCAGATTGGTCTCAACTCAGTGCTCCGCGCCTGCTCTCAAGGCTTTGAGATGACTTAATTACAGTCTCTTCTGAAACTCATACAACGAGCACGGGCTGGGGTACACTGGGAATACCTGCAACCCGGAATTATCAAGGGTTCGTTCACAACGGAAGTTGGGTATCAGCTTAGGGTTCGATAACGTATGAACAGTTTTCATGTTTCCGGAGGAAAGTATAGTCTGAAATTATTTACTTATCAAGGCAGGTAAGTATGGAAATGTGTCATTTTGGTTGTTAGTCAATCTGTGTTTTCCTTACAGTAAGATTCTGTGAATCATAAAATCCTTACTCAAAGTGTAGACATAGTTGAACCACAAGTTTCAACTGAAATTCTAAATCGAAAAAAGAAAACCAGGTGTAATCGAGGTATTGGATAGTATTGACAAAACACAATATTTCCCATGCAATTTCCACTGGGTGGAATATACTAAATGTGTATAATCCATGGAGATAGAGTGACCTTCGAGACAAAAAGGAAAAAAGAAAAGGAAAAAGAAAAGTTGATCATTCAGTGTGTTTGCCTTGAGTGATCACGTGACTTTTTTCATTCTGTTCTGATGTTGCCAGAGAAGGGGAGAGGGTATATAGTGCCTTGCAGCACTGTTTGTGTGTGTATGAATGTGTGTGTGTCTGTGTGTGTAGGAGTGTGTGTATGTGTGTGTGTGTGTGTGTCTTACAACCATAAAGAGATCACGTGTGGTCCCGAAGGTTTCCACCATTTGTCAGAAATTCTCCGTTCTAATTGGGCAACTTGGGAGATGTCACTATCATCTCCAAACTAACGCCTTTTACGGTTCTGTAAAACTACCCATGTCCCAAAACAACAAATAGCTTCAAATACAACTCAGAACTCAGACTACAGATTCAACACTGAAAGATAATAAAAATGCAGTGAGGCAGACTGCTATGGAGTTAGCAGATCAACTGACTAAGAATCTAGGACAGTCAAATTAGCTGCGGTGCTGTCAAAGCTACCAAGAGCTCAGCTAAATGTATGCTTTAGGTGAACAAACTGAAGTTCAGTTTATGATTATGATACATTACAATTATTACATTATTATGTTTTTAATGTTATTTATTTATTTAATTAAAAACATTAGTTAAACTCTGTACTCTGAAACTTAACCAGAGCTAATGTAGCCAAAGAACACATAGCAAAAGGTCAACAAAAAAGAGATTCTTTTTTAAAGAGATTCTCACTTAGGCTGTCATTTCCTATGTACATGGAACATAAAGTAGTCGGCATTAAAGGGCAGAATAGCAAATAGCGGGGTGAAGATCTGTTGGTTTGAAAACCAAGACCGCAGTCTTTTTGTAACAAGGGCAATCGTTTTCATCGTGAACTCTGGGCACATGCCAGTGGGGTATTAGTCATTCATCGAACAAGTTACACAGAGCCAACCGCAAAACGTTCTACTGACAACTTCCTTTCATTGAAATTTGAGCATGTAAGCAAATTTTTGCAGATGTCTCTTTTCCACATACAGTGTAAATCCTCCCGATAACGACCCCAGCGCTGCCAGTAGTTGCGTCACCATTGTTGATTTGTTTGTTTGTTTGTTTTGGGTCTGTCAACAGCGTGCCAGGTCATGGGAAACAGTTCAATGAATGAATGAATGAGTGAGTGAGTGAGGGAGGGAGGGAGGGTTTGGGAAGGGAGGGTTTGGGAAGGGAGGGTTTGGGAAGGGAGGGATGAAGTGAGGGTGAAATGAAGGGATGGATGAGGGAGGGAAGAAGTGACACAGACCGGGGGTTGAGAGTGAAAGGCGGATGGGAGGGGATTAGGGAGGGGTGTCATTCTTCAGGCATACAACATGATCTCTAATTACCCACAACACACTGGGGTAACCTGAGCCTGCGATTGGGTCTATGTCATCTGGCTTAATAAAACATGACCGTCCCCGCTGCAAGCTCTGGCCAGTTTCACTTGATACCACATGACCTGTCCGGCCGCAAACATTTGCTTCTGTTCATGACTGATGGTTTTGCATGAGAAGACTTGGTGCTGTAGGAGTGTGGAAAGCCAGCAAAGAACAGTTTGCTCCTGTCAAACTGCCCTACATTCTAGAAATATGATTCACTTTAACAGGCTCCTTTGAGGAAAACTGTCAGGGTCACTTTCTTTCTACATCAGCCCTCTTTCTGATTATCCAGGCTCCTTACTGAGTCATCGATACCATCTCAGCCAGCCAGAAATAGGAAGGCTATGATGGTTTCAAAGCTATTTTTAGTGATGTGACGTTGTTGCCTTCAAGCCTGTCCTCTTTACACGTACTTTGGTAAAAAAAAAATGATCTAAGGGTGAAGATGTCCGATTGACCAGTGTAGTTTCTGCTGTGCGCGCAATGTTCAACAGAGCACGCCGACCGTGGATTCCCAGTTCTGTGTAGTCAAGCAAAGCCCAATAAAAAAAAGTCATATTAAAACTCATGGCGTCATGGTTACACTGTTTACAAAAGTTCAAAATTATAGGGTAGCCTACTGTAGGGATGGAGTCTTTTTTGAAAAGCGTGTTTCTTGACTGTTTACTCTGAAGGTCTACTGTTAAGGAATACTGTTCGTATTCTAGCCATGGATAAGAATCAGATTGGACCGCTGATGTTAAAACTACTATTCACATTAATTTGGTGCTGAAAGATAGCCACTCTTTATGTGCTCTGCAGTGTTTGATACATGTGAAAGAGCCTGGATAATACAGGACACTATATGGATCATTTGCATAGAAGAAATTGTCGCATGTTTAGTTAAATCATGTTTTTTTACTTTCAGGGTTTGTGACCCAGTCTGAAAGGAATGATTGTTCAGCTTTCCCTCCAACATTCCTTTATCCTGATCTCTCTCTCTCTTTTCACATCCCTCTCTCTGCACACATATTGTATACACACATACTGTACTGTATACACACTTGCACACACACACAAAACTGTTCATGTGGGTTATGCCAGTAAGTGCTGCCTTGGGGTATGTTTCACCACTGTCTACTGTGCTATTAACAGTTCTATAAAAAGACATGTTTGAGTTTCTCTTTCCTGTGTGTTTGCAGAGTTAACAAACCTACTAAGTTGTCATAAAGTTGTTAAAGTTGCTTGCAAGGAGTCCCATTGAGCACAACAGGCCTTCTGCTGTCACAGTTTCCAAAATCATACTTTCAATTTCCTCCGTTTTTTTCTTTCTTTCATGGCAACATCACTCAACAGCATAACTCGTGGCCAAATTCAAACTAAACAGACAGACAACAGTAAGACAGAGAGCGTTATTCTCCACCTCTCCCTCTTTCTTACCCTATCCTCCTCTCTCTTTCTTCTCTCTTGCCAGCCCTCTCATCATCCCACAGCTGATTATTTTCTCCTGTTTTTTTTTCCGTATCCTGCAATATGAGTACAGCATTTTGAAAATACATGGCTTTTGCTTTGCCATGCGTTTCTCTCTATCTCTCTCTCTCTCTTTTCCCCCCCCCCCCTTTCTGCCGATTGTGAATGAATCTCATCATTAGCTCTGAGTGAGAAGGACCGAGAGGCAGATTGGATCTCTGTGACACCGCGGGCTCAAGCCCTGTCTCCTCTCTCCAGTGACTGGGTTGGACGCGGACGATCATCGCCTCGCTGAGACAATTATATCTGCAAGCTAAATATGTCACTCGCAATAAACACATGTTTCTGATAGACCGGGGATGCGCCAAGGGAATGCCTTGTCTGGTGAAGGAGAGGTTCAACTCAAACACAAGACCCATCTCTAATCCATCAACAGCCCCAATAGAAAACCTGAACAGTTCTTTTAGCCAGGGCTGGTCAATGAGTCCGATAGATTTCCGGCACTAAAAATAACAAATGCGCTCTTTGTTGTGATGACGGATCGACTTTCTAATGGAGTGCATTTGCATTTGTGCACCCACAGTCGTGTCCAGATGTAAGCCCCTTAAGTGCATTGAGCACACAAGCTATCATACAATAAGGTCAGACGTCAATGTCGAAGGGCGTTTGTATTTCACTTGTACTGAATACATCGACGTTTGAGCCTCAAAGCAACCACAAGGAGAACGTACAAGGAAAATATCCAGCTACCTACTTTGCTAGGAATTCATTTCCATATGGGTTTGGAGCACCTCAACTGGTAGATACCAAGACTGGTCCAGCACTTTTTTTTGTTTTTCAGATCTTTAATTGAACAGTCAATGCCACCCCTTACGTCCGCAGTGCAAACACAGCACTGACACAGGCCCGATAATATTTGTAAAAGATATTCCGAGAAAACAAGTGTTAGGGGGAGGAAGAGAAGCCTCAGAGCTAGGAGAGGACCCTGGTCGTGGCTGGCTATGTTTGCACAGGACATACCTCAGGAAGCCGAGACAACCAGACTGTTTGTCCAGCTCCTAGTTCTCTTCCATACATACATAGAGCATGGAGGCCAGGGGCATTCCTCCCTGGTCAGCCTCTCTCCTCCTATTATTTTTCTTGTTTACCATCAGCTGATGGTAGCTCTGAGACGTGGTGTCAGAGGATTCGTCTGACATCTAACTTGTCTATGTATGATATTTTAAATGTATTCCCCTACATTCGTCACGTTTGCCTTTCGTATCGAATCGTATACGTTTCTGTCTTATCCAGAACGGTAGATATAGGTGAAATGTCTATGGGCTTGGAGTAGGCCTACACAATCATCAAACCGATTACCTGTCTTCCGTCAAAACTCTTATTTCAACTGAGACCCATACTCTGAAGGGTTCTCCCTATAAACTGACAATGGACAATCTACAACACTGCCTAGCTCGTATGTAGTACTACAACGAAAAGTGATGAGTCCTTGGGATGATTTGACAGATGCGTGTCATTATTAGCGCATCCGTTTTTTTTTGGGGGGGGGGGAGGGTTTATACCAGACGCGCTTTTGCCTCTTTAGCGCCCGTAACCATTTACAAACATGAGCGACGCTTAATGGAACACCCAGGGGTCTTCTCCAGCAGCAGGTGTTGGCGCGCTGCTCTTTCTTCTTCTTGTTCTTCTGCAGGTAGACTTGAGAGAGAGGCTGCACTGCCCCATGGGGGGCCCAGACTGACTAATGCAACTGTAGCAACGCAGACCGACTGGTCTTAATTACGGAAACAGACGCTCCGAGGAACGATGTACTCTCTCTCTCTCTCTCCCTCTCTCTCTTTCTCTCTCTCTCTCTGTCTCTCTCTCTCTCTCTCTCTTTCTCTCTCTGTCTCTCTCTCTCTCCAGTCAACAGGCAGCAATGTCTAGCTGCCAGGCCCACTTATTATGTGGGTATTTCTCTCTGTCTAGCCCTGTTTCTCTCTCTCTCTAAATCTTTTTCTCTCCATCTTTCTCTATTTTACCCTGTGCCTCGCAAATAAATTCTCTCTGCCCTACTATCTCTGTCTTCTCCAGCAGGTTCTTTTTCTGCCTCAATAAAATCCATAAACTAAGGTAATCTTTTTTTGCCCCAACTGTAAGCCACTTTACTAATTTGATGACCAAATTAGATCAAGTCTGGCCATCAGTTGCCACCACTTGTAAATAAAATAGGTTAGGGGTTGGCTGGGATGAGAACTAAATTCTTTCCTGCATACAAAATAGCACCTAGTAAAGGCCACCTGTTTGCAATATCAGTCCTATGCACAGTCTCCCTGACACTGCCTATGTCAGACCCAATGTCAGTTTTATTGAAATGATTTCATATGCTAAGAATTCCCATTAAAAAATCTCTTCAGTCTGAGCGGAGAGAATATAATTTACTGTGTGTTTTTCCAACCCTGCTCTCTGAGTCACAAGCCCATGCTGGTATGCTTGGCCTTCCTCTACACAGGGCTATGAAAGCAATTGTGATTGTAATTCCGTAGTCAGCAAAACGTCTGAAAGGCAAAGGCCGGGGCAAGCACACACACTGTCCATCTACCAAGCCCCTGATTACTTCTACCCATTTGACTCGCTCTCATTCCCCTTTCCCTCATTCTCTTTCTCTCTCAACCTCTCTTTCTCCCTCTCTTTTACTGTTCTCTCTCGTTCCCTTGTTGCTTCTTTCTCTATCTCTCTTCCTCTCTCTCTCACTCTCTCACTCTCTGTCACTCTCAGCTGTATACCAGAGTTTGTCATTAGCTAATAGCTACAACATTACTGGCCTAAGGACATGAAAACATACAGTAGCTTGCATTACTGGGAGTGCTCTCTCTCTCTCTGTGGGGGCGTAAATAGTCTCCCAACCTAAAAGGATTGAAGATTCTGCCAACAAACAGTCTAATAAACTAGTTTTGCGTTTGATGTTTCAAATTTGTCCATAAAGCTATGGACAAAGCTATCATAGTAAACAGCACAACACTGAAGCAACACTTGAATTGGTTTCTTACAATACTCCTAGTTTTATGTGACCCAACCTCTGCAGAGAATATGTAATATCTTCTCTAAATACAGAGCATTAGGAAGCCTCTCAGAGAAAAATGATATGTTCAAGTGTAGTATCCTCTTTGTACCCTGTGCCTGTAGCCGAGGTTACTTTGCCTAGTAGCACAGATCGTTCCTTGACTCTGACCTCCTAAATACTGTCAGAACCATGCACTCCTGAACTGTAGGAGTATGATGTGTACATCTCTCTGGATAAAAGCGTTTGCTAAATGAATACAGCTGAAGATGAAGAACTGTGAAGCGCAGCTCACTTATCTGTGGTAATCAAGGACCACCTACAGTTGTCCATAATAAACCAGCTCACTAGTATTGGCCTACAATAATGGCCCCCCCCCCAAGATTTCTGACTGTTCACAATTAAAACATTAAGGAATACATGATTTATTCCTTTTTTTTTTGGGGGGGGGGGGGGGCCTCCAAACTAAGATTCGGTCTACGCCACTGATGTGTAAATGTGTGATGTGTTTCAGAAACTAGTTGGCAGAGTGGGGTGACATAATGGCTGCCTCTCCCAGCCTTTAGTTACTACACTCTGTGTGCTGCCAAGGAGAGGAATAGAGTTAGACTCCAACAGTGAAGATTACAGTGTAATAGGAATAGAGTTAGACTCCAACAGTGAAGATTACAGTGTAATAGGAATAGAGTTAGACTCCATTGTTTTAATGACTTTACAGTGAAGATTACAGTGCTTTGCTGTCAACGTGTGAAGGTGCAGCAAACTAAAATGTGTCCCCGTTTCATCTTCCTAAACTAGCACAGAGATTACAGTAATGACAATCTTTGATGTTATTTTTACAGGCTGCTGAAGAACCACAGAGAAAGAAAGAGAGAGAGAGAGAGAGAGAGAGAGAGAGAGAGAGAGAGAGAGAGAGAGAGAGAGAGAGAGAGAGAGAGAGAGAGAGAGAGAGAAGAAAGACTGAGTGCATTATGGAATCATACGCATGTTGGTTATTCATCTGCAAGTCGTTTTAAGAAGCCGTAGCGTCAAGCATGAAGTGCGTAGCACCAATCAAAAGTCCAGTCCTCGTCTAAAACCCTCCTCTGAGGTGATTTCACAGGAAAGGTGAACGCAATTTGCCCTACGCCGTTCCTGAACCTGTTCTCTTAAGTCCAGCACCACTCCATAGGTTCTGACAGCTGGGAAATCCTCCTGTAGAAATCAATATGTTACATGTCACGGGGTATGGTATACTAAAATGTGAAAACAAGGCTTCGTTTTTTCTTGTTTATCAAGATATCTTTTTGCCAATACTGAACCTTGGTCATGGACAGTGGACTGAATCATAAACAGCACAAAACACATTCATCAAAAAGACTCTTCCAAATTAATCTTCCAAGTGACTCCTCAAAATGACTCCTTTAAATGAGTCCCCCAATTGACTTCTCCAAAATGAGTAATCCTGTTTAAACAATGACAAAGTCACTGTTCTGGACCATCATTGAACTATGGATGCTGAACTGACTGGCTAATTGCTCTTAACAATACAAGATGTGGACACAGAGGTAAGCAAATGGAAATTCAAGAGAACACTTCGCGATTGGAACAAACCTTTTTTTCACCCAGAAAAACTATCAGAAAATGTTTACACCGTTCAATCTTTTCAGCGAATCTTAGGGTGAGAAACATTTGACTCCATGTAACATTGCTAATTCAAGTGAGAAAAATGTAAACTGTTGCAAGTCAAGTTGCAAATTGCTTTTCACAAGGGAACACAAAAAATCAGAATCAGAATCATCCTCAGGTCTACACAGTGGCAGATAACCCACGTCCCCATATTGCTTTTTCATCCAACTCACACGGACCATCTTCCAATCACACAACATCTGATCCTAACAACACAACACACAGAGCCACACCGGCCCAAACATCCAACCTAGCCCTACCTCTTAACTGAAAATTACCAAAACATTCAAAGACGTGAGCTCACATGTCGACCACGAAATATGAAAACTGTAAGTTTTCCAGGGGATGGCGTGAACCCGGCTCTGTCTGGTCTCTGCCCTGTCCCTGACAGGGTCCCACGCAACAATAGGACGAATTCCAGAGGATCTCGACAACAGTGCTTGTCAAAAATGATTATCTAGACACAGACGAGGCCCATCTGATGCACAACTACAGCCTGTATTAGGAGATCCGACAACCTGCACAGCTAGTTTGATGACTGTGTGACTGGTGAGTAACTAACCTAGAGCACAGTGTTCACATGACACCAAGCTAGTCCTACAGTCTCGTGCTCATTTGTAACATCTGTGCAGGTAGTTAGTATTACATGTGTGGTGATTGTAATCTTGCTTTGTGGGAGTCCATCCCAACTGTGAGGAACACCTCATGAATAATGTATCACCGATTTTAATATTTAAAATGAATAACTTGGGAGATTAACAGAAGGGACCCAATGCATTTGAGGGCATCTTGTACTGTATATAGGTTGATGTGTATTTGAATACTATTGCATTTGTGTGGAGTAGTGTTAAAGTAAGCTACTATTATAGTATCACTTTGATGCAGTCTAATGAGCACAAGTTGTCTTTGTTAAATCAACCGACAGGGATAATTCTAACCTAAAATCTTCGATTCAGTCTGTTTTTAGACATACGATATGTTTTAATATTATCCCACAGATCATCTTGAATCATTTGAACTACAAGCCCACATGCAGAGTTAAGGTTCTGTGCACATCACATTATGGCAAGGCTGCTTCGCAATAATGCAGGGGCGAAATGAAGGTTCATTACTATCACCGCCTGAAGATGATTATGCAGATGAAAAGAATAACGGAATGACTCAGTACAGATATCTGATTCATTTTAACCTCTTTCACTTTGCTGAAGATGAAAGTTCTCTTTATATTGTGGCTATGATCCTTTGGAGCCATAGGCCAATAACCCGGCATGTGAAGGCCTCACCTCCAACATCATTCAGTTACAAATTTTCCATTGGCCACTAAGAAGTACTTGGTACACTTAACACTTGGCTTTATGTTCACAACAAACTAAACGTTCGGGTGTCAAAATGCATATCGTGGCAGGAGACAGTAAAGGTCATAGACTGCAAGAAGTGAAAAAGTTAGAAGCACATTTGTTAATTTATCCTTTATAATCCTGAAAAAAAATTACAGTGGGGCTCCAAGTGGAATATACGTACTTTAACGTAACCGTATCATGTATATTCATGAGATAATTTAACTTTGACTCGCTACCTGCGCACTTGACAAGAGTCTGTGCAAGTGACCAAAGAGAAGCGGTGAGGTGTACAAATAGTGTCAGAAAAGGATGCCCCTTCTTGTCGGACTCGGTGGTAGCTCATTAGAAGGTCATTAACAGTATATAATTGGCATTCAGCCATTTAAACATTCAGATGACAGCAGGGACACAATGTTAAGCCCAACGTTCGAAATCGTGATATTGTGTTTGGGACGTGGAGCATTATGGAATCCATACTGCCCATGGTATTCCACATAGGAACCCTCTAGTGAAACATCGACGGCACATTGCGCCGATCCGCTACACCAGCCCATATGAGTGTAATACTGTATCCAGTACACGGGTTATAGGAAGAAAAGTTGCTTCTGAATTGAAAAGATATAGGCCCTATACAAATAAATAGGACCACAATATGTAGCGTTGTTCCTGTCACTTTCAACGTAATGTGCTGTAGATAACATGATGTGTCTTTGCATTGATAAGAAAATATCAGTTTTACAGTTTGTTTTAGTATGACAGAAAAACTTCTTACATGACGATGTGCCATTTGCTGTATCATATCTGGAGCTTATGTGCGCTGTTGGACATATGTGTGCTATCCCGATGCAGTTCATCAAGCCCACATTCCATGCACGTGCATTGCGTAAATGGTGCATGCTTGCTGATCAAAAATCGTAGGCAGGTGAGAGAGACAGAAGGAGAGAGGAAAAAAAGAATATGCGCTCAAAACTATACGCGGCCAACGCACGCTGGATACTCTTTTGTATTTACCTTGTTTGAGTGGTAATAGTCCAGCGATCCCAGACAACTTGGATCAGTCGGCAAGGTACATGAACCCACACTTGACGGGGGCGCCGGATAAAATCTCACGTCCATTTCAGCGTGCACAAGACTGAAGGCATGAAATCAGTTTCAGTGTCTTAGACTCACTATTGTTTAACAAAAACAAAAAAATGATAAGAGCGAAAGAAAAAGAAGGGGGTTGAGTTTGTCACTGCACTCTCCCCTCACATCCGTTCGCGGTCGAACTTCGGCAGCAACTCGTTTTAGTGATGCGCAGTCCTTTTCAGCACCCAAAGGCAGCCACTTTCGAGAAACAAAACACTCCAACTACAACAAAACAATGTACAGTGCAATGCACTTATGGCAATACTAGTCCGTTCTTCCAGAGCAGTTAAATAAAACCTCCGCTAAATCCTTTCTTATTTGGTTTCTTTAAAAGCACGAGAAAATTCCTTTAAATATGCTTCTATTTTCCCGCTGTTCGCTGACTCCATAGGCTTTGTGTGCGGAGGTGTATATTCTTGCATTGGTTCCAGGACAGAGAAGTGGTAGGACCGTTCTTCCCCATATGCCATGCGACCTCTGCCGATAATAAACGGAAAAGAGGAATGGAGGAAAAGGGGGAGGGGAGATTGGTGGCTGCCTTGGCAACCGCTCTCCTTTCTGCAACTGCGCGGTTCTGATTAGCTTGAAATGTAGTAGTGTGCACGGCCGTGCATTATGGAGCAAAGTGTTTCCATCAGAGCCTGCGACGGTTGAGTTTGGGTTATTGTGTCCCACCGAATGGATGGCGACGCGGTAACGCACACATTCGGCAGCCAGAACATATTTTTAATGCGTTCATTTCTTTTGTATGACTTTGCCAAAGATCTGTTGCATAACACATTATGTTTATCCCACTCTGATCTATTGAAACAAAACCACAGAGAACCTACTGAGCTACTGTGTTTGTATAAGAACATTGACTGTACTTCTACTGTACTGTTAGTACTTTACAAACACCGTTGCAAACTAAATGCAACATGCAAATGAATTCCATGGCCTCTACTGAATTATGACCGATTGGAAAGGATTGAAGAAAAAAAAAAAATACTCAATGAAGTCAATGAAATGGAATGTATGTTTATTCAAAACTCCAGCCTTTCTAACCATAGTTTCTTCTATGATTTACATTTACATTTAGCAGACGCTCTTACCCAGAGCGACTTCCAGTAAGTACAGGGACATTCCCCCCCGAGGCAAGAAGGGTGAAGTGCCTTGCCCAAGGACACAACTTCATTTGGCACGGCGGGAAATCGATCCGGGAACCTTCTGATTACTAGCCCGAATCCCTCACCGCTCAGCCATCTGACTCCCTACATATAACACAGAAGAAGCACCAGTGTAGCCTAGTTCATGCTTATGATCACATGACACATTAATGACTAGAGACAAAGAAACTCATAACCAAATGGTCCAAAAAATAAAAGCATTATAATTATATAACTGCTATTTGAACGTAGTATTACATTTTTCAACGCGGTTTTACAGTTCAGCGATAACAGGCATTTGCACAGTTTAAATTGCTCAAAAGGGAATAAAATATGCACACAGGGGTTCAATTTTCTACGGCCAAATGATTGCAAATGTGCAGGCAGGAGTTGAGAGAGGTCTATGACAGCTCCTTGAATGTGATGGATAGTGCCACCTTATCCTGTGATGTGCATGCACATCTGATGTTGAAATGGCCTATCCATAGGCCCATTGTCTTTCAATCATGTGAAGGCAAGGCACAGAACACTGCAGTATGTGGTATTACCATACCCCTGGCTGTAGCACAATCCTTACTCTCACCTTGGACAAAATGGCTTTTACTCATGTTTTTAAGGTTTCCAGTTTTATCCTTGAGTAGTTTGTTGCTGGATTCAACTGGAGAAAAAATAGGGGGGTATAAAATCGTTCACTTTGATTTTACCATCAATAAACACATTTTGGGTCTGTGTACATATCCTGCATCATTCGATTCTAAATATTCCATTGCCCACTGAAAAGTATCACTAAATCATTATACTTTATGTTCATAACCAACCAAACGAGTCGTGTTTTAGACTGGTATTTTGACACTATGACAGTCATGATTACTCTGAATAAGATTTGCTTTATTACACACTGGCAAACTATCATGGATTGCACATTAGACAGATGTTCACAGTGCAGTCAGCATACAACACATCCATAGGTTTACTATTAACATGGATGCATGTCTGTGTGTTTATAACTCAGGGGTAAAGCATTAGACTGTGGATCAAGAGGTCACAGGGTCAAATCCCACCATTTGCCTCTTAGGGTAAAAATGTCACGTTATTACTGTTGTGCAGAGTCTACATTATTTATGTCCCACCTACTTTTTTGAAACCAGCAAATATGTGTCTCTCACCCCCCCCCCACACACACACACACACCTCTTATTAAGAAAATCATATTACTGTAATGGTAATACAGTATTGGCATCCTCAGTTATAAAAAAAAGCTCTCCCAACCACATTTTTAAAAACAAACCCACTACCTGCTGTTACATACATTCATACATCACGCGTCCATGCCAGTAATGAACAGACAGTAGGTTGGCTCAGTTTTGGGTCCTCTCAGAGAGAATCGAGGAAATGTTTACACCTGCATGGCCATTTGAAAGTACAGCACATAGCCCGAATCTGACTCTGAGCCTGCCCTGCCAGTTCCAGTGCACAAAGGGTTACACATCATGACTCTGTACCATGGCTTCATGGGAATGGAATGTGAAGAGCTTTTGGATGCGTAAGGCTGCCTACCCAGCATGCTTTGCATGCCCAGTGCATGCTAATGATCAGTGTTATTGAAGCACAATTGATGGGCTAGCAACCAAACAAGAGAAACTAATTACTGCTAAAGCTTTATTGTCCTTTAATTACTGATGCTCTGTGGCAATTAGCGGAACAAAAAGAAACCCTACCCTGCTTTAATGCTAAATAAAATTTTATGCAGATTTTTTTAATAAGATGAAAGGTGGAAAAAGTAATTATTTTTGTCAATGACAAAATGATAAGTAAGTTGAGTTGAAGGAATGACTATCAAGACTAAGACTTAAGAACACACTTAGGTCTCATGTATGCATTGTCTGCGTCACTATCAGTGTGCAACTACGTGTTTACAAATCATATTCTTACGGATTCTTGAGTATATAACTGAGCCTGCCAAATACACACCTACACACACATACACACACACATACACACAATAGATGGAAAGCTATGCAAATGATACTCTGTAAAAGGTACTTTATATGCAAATGTTTACGGTTAAACCTATAGCTGAAACTAGTAAATCAGAAACGTGATTTTATCTCTCGCAGAGCAAAGTTGGTAAGAACATTATACTGAACTGAATATATTTTGCAGGTACCGAACAACACACTCCTAGAACAGGAGTATAGGAGACCAGAACGTTCCACTGAAGTCCAAACATGCTAATCATGTCCGATCTATAAAGGGATTCAACAACAAACTTGTTTTCAAAGTGAAAATTAATTAAATAGGACTCGAGTGACTGGAACATGTACACAACCTACTCTTAATATTGAAATGACTCAACCAGACTGCAAATAAACCAGAAGTGTTCAGAACAAACATGTTGAAACAGTTAAGATAGTATCTACTTAAAAAAAAAACATTGCTAAACCCCAAAACTGTGTGACACACAATTAAATATTCAGAACATAAAGTGCTGTTGATGGAAATCCTCTTACTTACCACCCACTAACCTTTTTATTCTTCAACACCTGAGGGAATCTTGGGAACAGCAGTGTATTTGACCTTTGACCGGCTTCTGTTAGAGGTCGTTGGTGGCCCTGTGTGTTTTACAAGGGCATGGGAACCAATCGTAAGTCTTTATTGAGTCAACATTCTCGTTATGGAGGATAAACAATGGCTGAAATAGCTCATATTTCTGAAATTGCATGTCCTGGCGTGGAACAAATTTGCGCCCAATCCATCTTTCAAATTGCTTGAAAAGATTACCTACTTTCGTTGTGCTAAAGTTTTGAAGGCACAATCTCTGTTCACCTACAAAGGCACAGTGTATGACAGGCTCAAACAGTCAAACTATTAAAATGGTCTGTTGTGGTCTGGTAAACAATGTCACATTCTCATATAGGGAGTTTTCAATGCCTAATATAAACAGGTACCATTTGCTCTCCCTCGCTGACGGATCAAGTGGATCCTTCCAGAACACCCTGATAGAAGGTCAGTCGTCTGCGCATCGCCACCTGATCCGAGATCATGTCCTCCATCGTCCTGAGTAGGTGAAGAAGAGTAACAGTACAAATAAATCAAGCCGCTTTGCTCTAGGAGTTTAGTGAACTAGAGTCCTTTTTTTTACCGTTAAGGACAAGGGGAGTGTAAAGAATGTTAAGAGTACACAAGGGTTAAAATCAAACTATTTTCAATGTAATACTGAAAATAGGGATGACTGGTACTGTACCTGTCAAGAAATACAACTGAAAACTGTAGTATTGGACATTCATTATAAATGGCAGGGAACAAGTCATTGCTATGGAGTCCAACCAAGTCCTCATTAAGTAATTAAAAGTAAAGAATGCCAATCCGTTGGATTGGCTAGTGCAGGAGTGCAATATCTGGCTTTTTCTGAATGCAAGATGAGCTCATGAAAAACAGTGGATCAGGCAGTTCAAACACGTTTCATATTCCACTTCATTTCAAGGAAATTCAAGAGACTTCTCTAATTGCTTGTGGCATTCCAGCTCTCATTGGGGAACTGTGTAATACTTGTCTCAAGCTTAGCTGAATGTTGTCATATATTAAAATCCCTATTTTGGCACTTTAAGACGAATGGCTAATGACGTTAGTTGAATTTCCACTTTTGGGGAGCTTGTCGTGCATGCTGAGTGAACGGCAGGATCTGTTTTTGTGGTCTTTGATGTTAAGAAACAGCAACAAAATGCTATCATTTGTTTAATCTTAAGTTCTCTAACTTGTTTTCTGTTTTCATAAAATGCAACAGAACTTATTCCAGTGATGTATTGAAATGACTAATCTACCATCACTACATGCTTTTGAAAACACTGTTACCTTAGCAGCAGAAATAGGATGCACATACAGAAAATCCAGTCATGTCCTTTTCCAGGCAAAGTAATTAAGATAAGACTGTATGAACACTGCTTTTTCAGCTTGACTGGAAAAAAAATGTAATCAACTGTACTGCATTAGACTTAAAACTATTGTGATTGAATAATGTATGGAATACAATTAGATTACCTGTATAAATCAAAATATGTTTTCAGTTAACTTGAACTGCTCTCTTTTTCCATTAATGAACTTAACTAAATTGGATTCGGTTCAACTTCGGATTTTCAGTTAGAATTTACAGATAATTGTTTGGGTCTAAGATTACATTGCATTACACCTAGCACAAAGTTGGGTCGGACCATGGGATAAAAAAAAGAATGAAGATACATTTATCTTAAACAGCCATACAGGTATCTTTCCAATGCCGTCATTGGAACCACCACAAATACAAAATAAGGACTTGTAAAAAGCACAAACAACAGTACCTGTCTAACCACAAAACCACACTCCTCTCTCGTCTAAAACCCAATCAACTGATGTTCCTCCTTTAGTCCTGTTCCACAGCTCACGTCCTGAGGAACCTCTCGGTGGAGGAGCGAGGAACCTCTCGGTGGAGGAGCGAGGAACCTCTCGGTGGAGGAGCGAGGAACCTCTCGGTGGAGGAGCGAGGAACCTCTCGGTGGAGGAGCGAGGAGTGTTTTCCATCACATGCTCCAGCCCCTCGATTGAACGAGGCATGTTTGATCTCTATCTCGACTGAAGGATGAGGCTTCCCCTGGCCTGCCCCCAGGCCCCCCCCACTGAGGTCAGGAGGGAGGGTACTGTACAGCAGCCTAGGGCTATTCCAGTGGCAGGCTGCGCTTCCGGCTGAGTCCATAAAACATGTGTTTTAATCCAAAGACGCGTGTTGTTTATCTGAGAGATGGCGAGTGGAACAGATCCACGCAGCCCACCAGGTGAACGTAACTGGTAGTATCTTCTCCAGCTGAGGCCTAGTCATGGATACTCGACCTGTAATTGAAGTGATGTCAACAGGGCCTATGGTACCACTATGAAGGCCTGGGGAGGCTGGAGTCAGGGGTGGGGTTGGCATTTTAGACACAGTTGTGAAATGGGATCTGTTCACGAGTGTTTACATTGAAAATATCAACGTCAAAACAATTCTTTGTCGAGCCTGTTACCAAGAGATCTCTGAAATATTATGTTTTATTGTTCCATAAAACATAACCATAAATGTGAACAAAAGCAATATTAAATTAAATAATTAAACCTTTAGGTGCTGCTATTCCAGAATCAGCTGTAGCCTCCTCTGACCCCCACCCCCAGCACTCCAAAGATACTGATGATGGTGAGTGAGGGAGGTAGACACTTGTTGGCTATTTTGACTTATTAGTGAACTGCTGTACCATTGGCAATTACTTACACATTAGTCTCAGCTCTTTCGATTCTGTGATGAATCGCAAAATGTAGATTTATTTATAAGTCTACTTAAGTCACTGGCTGTCCTTGATGTCTACAGAGCCAGACCCCACCCAAGAACACATCCCAGAAAGTAGGGCTACTACAGATACTAGTGAAGGGTAGTGAAGATGCAGATGAAAGAACAAATTAGAATACATATAGTCTAAGAAAAAAAGTGGTGTGAAATTGATCTTTGGCGATGAAAAGTCAGGGGGCGGGGCCCAAACCAACATTCTCTCAGGGGGCCCAGAATTCCTATCGACGGTCCTGACCGCATGCCTTACCTGTAACGGTAGCCTATTAAGGACAAACGCAGTGATCAAACTGGAGCTATGCGCCACCAATTGGGTGTAAAACAAGAAACACTTCTCCACACATCAACTCTGCAGTGCATACTTGAGACAGTTTGTACTCAACATTTGCCCTTGTTGACGATTCCTTGTGCACCTTTCTACCATCACTTGTTCTATCTCTTCCTGTCATAAACTGGCTAAGAGATTTCATAGAGGTGGTTATGTAATTTTGGCCGATTAAAGCGAAGCTACCATAAGGTCTGAGTGCATTATGTAAGATCACTTAATGGTAAAAAAAAAAGTAGAAGTATCTATTCATAGCCATTGATATGGAGCATGTAAGAGTTTCATCACACAAGCCATATAGGGAAAAGAGTTTCTTAAATTGACTTAATCAAAGCAATCTTACACCACATCCATAACAGGACATGGATTTTTGTGTTGAAAAGCTAGTTCTCAATACTGGCTCTCATGGCTAACATCAATGCAAGTGAAATAAATGCATGAATACAATACAGCAATAAGGGAGAGGTGTTGTTCAACACTCTCTGGGAACAACAGTATCCTTTTAAGGGTAATTTCACTTACGTACCTACTTCTCTCCTCTACCCTTGTCTCTCTCTCTCTTGCTCTAGCTCTTTCACACACACACACACACACACACACACACACACACACACACACACGTCACACACACATTTTCAAGGGTGAGAGAGTGTTACAATGCCATTACCAGTGAACACAGAGGCAAGGGAGAAGGAGGGGGAGGGGGTAAAGCCATCAGATTTGATGGCATGGTGATGTAGTTAATGTTCTTTCTCTCCCAGGCAGCCCAGCCCAGAGAAAAGAAACCACATCAGTACCTCTCCCTCTCCCTCTCCCTCTCCCTCTCCCTCTCCCTCTCCCTCTCCCTCTCCCTCTCCCTCTCCCTCTCCCTCTCCCTCTCCCTCTCCCTCTCCCTCTCCCTCTCCCTCTCCCTCTCCCTCTTCCCCTTCTCACTCTCACTCTCACTCTCACTCTCTCTTACTCTCTTACTCTCTTACTCTCTTCCTCCACCCTCTCTCCCTCTCTCTCCCTCACCCTCTGTCCCTCTCTGTCCCCCACCCCCTCTCCCTCCCTCTCACTCTGACTCACACTCTGACTCTCACTCTCTCACTCTCTTCCTCCACCCTCTCTCTCCATCTTTCTCTCTTTTTCCCTTTCTAACTCTGTCAGTCTGTCTGTCCGTCAGTTGTCTCTCTCCCTCTCGTCCATCTCTTTCTCTCTCTCTCCCTCTGTCTCTCTTTCTTTCTCTGTCTGCAAAGCAACACAACGAGCATTGTTCGCTTGTCTGATGCAGTTGCTTTGCACAAATGTACATATTGAGCATAAAATAATTATTGATTACCACTTCATGGAATGAACATCAACCTGACTCGCAAAACAGATTTAGAAAAGGGCTGGTATATTGTCGCAGTAAATTTGTTTGCACAAACACTCAAAAGAAACCCTTCAAACCATTAAACGCTGCTGTGTGCATGTGTGTGTGTTGGGGGAGGGGGGGAGGTGATTTGACGCACAGGAAACCTAGGAAAACAAATGCTTCACGTACAGGAAATGTAGATGGAGTGAAGGTCTGAAAGCCACAGCTGCTTGGCAAGCTGAAGCTGTCTCCTTTTGTCTTTTGTCTTCTTCTGTAATGTGCACAGGTGCTGCTTAATTCAATTGGAGAACGTTGCCATGGTTTTACATTAATATATTTCCATGTTACCATTACGACTGTTGTCATGGAGATGATAGGACCTATTTGAACTGAAAGAAGAGATGGTTTGTTGTATGGGGGTATGGCACTGTCTCTCTCACTCTCTCTCTCACCCTCTCTCTCTCACTCTCTCTCTCTCTATGTCTTTATCTCTCTCCCCCACCCCTGTGTGTCTCCATGTCAGGTCACATGGTATGCAAACACATTTAAAGCTTGACTACACCACTGCTTTTTCTTTTTGCTGTTTTTCAATGTCTGCAATTTACTGTTAAAACAGTAGGTGCAGTATACACAAACGTGTGTATATATATGTGTATGTGTGTGTGCTGTATATATATATACATACAGTATATATGTATACATATATCTGTGTATATATATATACAGATATATGTATACATATATACTGTATGTTTATATATATATATACTGCATATATATATATATAGTATATTTTAATTAATGTATCTATCTATAGGCTTCGTCAGACAAAGGGTTTGTATTGAATTGAAGATCGACATGGGTTACACTTAAAATGAGTATGCTTACAGTAAATCATCTGTCATGATGTCACCTATAGTATATAACCATAAACTAAGAGAGACATCATTTTTGTCGATTAAAGAAACAGCCTACTTTTATGTAATCAATACTTCTCTGCAAACCTTTAATTGCTTCTTTCAATCAATGTGATGTATTCTCAGGGACAAAAGCAAGATATTCCATTTTCTCAGGCTTACTGAAGTTGATGAAACACGTTGCCATTAAGGCATTGGATATTTCCCCCCCTCTTTGAAAACGCTTGTGGAATATCTTCAGAGATATTCAAAGTCACCTTGTTATCCCTCTTGGTTTTGTTTACCATGCTTTCTCATTATGTCTGAGGAGAGGAGAGGACTAATACACACAGACAGGACTAGGGGCCTACACTCACACACACACTCTCACACACACACACATATTCACAAACAATTGCATGCACAACAAACTGGTTGATTGATATAAAATGAAATCTGAGAAAAACATATTTGGAAAACATTTATAGTAGATTTATGTCAACAGAGTAGCGTTAAAGCTTAACAAAATATTCAGAATTATAATACATACTGTGTTTAGATAATGAATCATTTGTGACTGTTTTGATTGATATATCGAAAACACAGTTACAGAAAAAGATCAGAAAGAACTTTTGAAAATCTTTAGAAAACTGAATTATGTGTTATTATGAGTGCTGCAAATTTCCCTTTTTTACATAATCAGTCATATTGTGTGACACTGTATACGGTATCACTGTTTCCTTGTACTTGATACAGTCATATATGTATGATACAATACTGTACTGATGTTCTTGAATGTTAAAACTGTCAACAGAAACAGTGTCAATGAAACTCTCCACGTGTGTTCCAGTTAGCATGAATAGCTAAGAACTGGACCTCAGATAAGCAGCCTAACAGACCTCACAGCTACATGCACACACTTACAGTCACAGCCCTGTCATATGCTAGCATAAGTACACGTTCCAAAGTTTTTCAAAACTTTGTAGAGAGAAGTTAGAACAGCCGCACGATGATTGTTCTAATGAATGACAGGTATTGTGGTGCTTGTGTCTGTAGGCAGCACCAATATGTCTGTCCAGGCTGGTGTTCGGAAACCATTCTGGGTTTTCATCCCAGGTATGATAACCATATATCAACTGAAATCGTACACTAGATCACAATATAATGGTGTTGTAAAGCTTATGTGACCTAGATACACCTGATATGTGTATCTGCAATACACAAATATACCCACACACACAGAAATACAGATACACACACACAGAAACACACACATATACCAGACAGAGACACAAAAACACACGCACAGACACTAACACACACAGACACAAGCACACACACACACAACCGCCCACACACACACACACACACACACACACACACACGTACAAACACAGAAAAAGCAGACACAAATCTGCTTCTGACTCTCCTCATCTCTTTTTCCATGGTTTTGCAAAGAGAGAAAATCTGTGATATGAAAGTCTTGAGTCTGGAACGAAGCGCAGTGCAGTCTGTCTGCTATTCTTCTATAAACACAATGTGACAAGATGGTTACTTTCTCTCTTCGGTGACAGTTCATTCCGGACTAGGAAAAACGTCAAAAATGTTTAGTCACGGCCGACTGGAGTTAATTACAGTCCTCTAGGCTGCCTCTAACTCTGCCACTAATGGTACTGAGCTACAGATAAAATTCCATTTACAAGAATGTTTCAGCTACAGATCTAATTTTCCCAAAATGAAATATTGAAGCTGATGTAATTAAAGTGACAAAGTTTATCTTCCTAAAAATGGACAGTTCTGTCGTTATTTAGATAAGTGGCTGATTCAAATGTGTTTCACAGCTACAATTGCTGTTACCTTTGCCGTGATCGTGAAATTAGTCACGTAAATATGATCTAATAAAATAAGTATTTAAGTGTTGATTGGGCTGTGGGTTGGGCAATGGTTTTGACACAGCCCCAAACAGCATAATAATAATTATTCTGTTAGTAGAAAACCACTGGTGGGACAGTAGTCACAGTTATAGCAGTGGCAGGAAAAAATAAAGATGATGATAGTCTGGGTCTCTGTGCAGAGTAACTGGAGGAGAGTGGCGCTCAGTTGTGAATAATAGCTTTCCAGTGTAGCTTTTGAAGCTCCGCCTGTATCTACCTTGTGTAAGTATACACTGTACCCACTGTAAATAAATACTGCAGATTGGCATTGAATATAATGTTTTGTTTACAGACCAGGCAGTCCTCACCTGTGCTATAACCATCATCAGGTTGGTCAGCTCTGGAGGATTCTGCTCTGAGAGGCGCCCTCCATCATGTGCACTCACCATTATGAGGATGCAGAGTTCGTATGCTTCACTGCTGAAGTAATGGTGTGGTACAGACGGAACAGTAGCACAGTAGCCACAGAGGACTGTCGCACACAACGGACTGCACAACAAGACACATCAGAGGACATTTCCTTAGATGTTAATGAAAATGTACATTACAGCAGAAAGGACCAGGGAAACTGGAGAGAGTGGAAGAGGGATTATTAATTCATAAATACGGCTTAAGTGACTAGCTGTTGATACTGACTATTTTCAGACTTGTTTTCATCCCATTTCTGTTCAGTTCTGTTTCGTTTTTCTGCCTGGAAGTAAAATATTTTTGGTTGTTAAGGGTGAAGCAAAGAACCAATTAAATACAAAGGCATCATTCTTACTTTACTTCTCTGGAGCACATCAATGTCATCCTTCAGGGTTTTGTGTTGAACTGCTCATTCTGCAATATGTAATGGAGGTTATGCATTAGCCTTTCTGAGTAATACCTCCATTCTAATCACATTCAGTTACAGAACTGGGAACTTTTTAGAAATGTTGCACCGCTTCTCTTGAAGGGACTGCAGAGATAAAAGACTGACCTAGTTATGGAGAGATAGGAGCTCACCGTGGCAACAAGTTATCAGTAAATTCTTTTTTTACTTTTCAAAAGTAAAGAAGAAAAGAACTGTAAATGTAAAAAATAAACCTTCTGGGTGTGTCTTTGCCCATAATCGTAGTTCTGTTACCATCTGGATGACTGTTTACACTTGTTACATGGAGGGACATAGGATAAAGGGACATGTTTGATGATCGAATCAAATCAGACTTTATTTGTATAGCCCTTTTTACAAGCTGTCACAGAGGGCTTCACGAACGCCCAGAGACCTGTGCCTAAACCTGGTGATGTATCCATGTCTGGTCTCATACTATCAGGTCCGCTTCAACCAGCCCTGCACAGCCTGTCTCTTTGGGAGGCTCAGGGGGAGAACACAGGAACCCCCCACTGTGCATTGTCTCAATCCCTAGCTCTTCCTCCTCCTCCTCCTCCTCCTCCTCCTCCTCTTCCTCTTCCTCTTCCTCTTCCTCTTCCTCTTCCTCTTCCTCCTCTTCCACTGCATCTTCTTCGTTTCATTACCTCTCTACCTCTCTCTCCTCCCCCCACTTTCTCCCCCTACCATCCCCCACACCCCCCTATCTTCCTCCTCCCTCCCTCTCTCTCGCCTTCTTTCCCTCTCTCTCTCTCTCTCTCTCTCTCTCTCTCTCTCTCTCTCTCTCTCTCTCTCTCTCTCCCTCTCCCTTTCTCCATCTCTCTCTTTCAATTACCCTCCTCTGTCTCTCCACCTCTTTTCCCCTCCCTTTCTCTCCTCATCTCTTTCTTTCTGTCCTCTCTCAACCTCTCTCTACCTCTCTCTCTTTCTGTGGCTTGTAACCTAAATTCTGTGGCGCAGTGGTCCAATCGATCATGGGGAGTTCTTTTTTCATCCCGGCAATTTTCCTCTGAGGAAAGGGGGAATAATGTGTGCTAACAGTGTGGAAAATCAATGCTCCACTGGCATAGAATAACCGGGAGTCTGGCGGCCAGGGAGAGGCAGGCTGCACAAGGCCTGTTGGGGAGAGAAAGGCACCCAGCATCCACCCTCTCATTTTCCCATGATAGAGGCCGCCCTGCCAGGCAGCTTTCTCAATAGTGGGTTAACATCTCTCCACTCGGTACTTCAGTCCTGTGGCTTTGCGAGTCGGTCTGCAGTTTGTACGCCGGTGTGTGTGTGTGTGTGAGAGAGAAAGAGAGAAATATAGAGGGGGAGAAAGAGAGAGAGGGGGGGGGGTGTGGTGTCTGATGATAAGGTAGGTGTATAGTACAGTACATGCACTTCTTCATCACGTATGGACAATGCAGTACTTCACTTGAACAGGAAAAATGATACAAAGGAGTCTCTGTTTTTACACCTGTCACGAGTTGGCATTTAACAGACATTTCACAAAGTTGTGAATCCTTTAAAAGCAGTTGAATGAAATTGAATGAAGCACACTCACTTCCCACAATATATTTTCAGACTTTCTCCAACTTATGAATAGGTTAGGTAAAAAAGCATATGTTTAGATGAGACTCTAATAGTCACAGCACCAATAAAGAGAGAGCGTAGTTGAAAGTGTGTGTGTGTGTGTGTGTGTACAGCCTTTGAGCAGTGTGCCATCCTATCTTCCACAACACCCATGTGACCCATAGACATCTCCGACTGAGCTCTCAGTACGTGACGAATATCGATATTCTTCTTCTGACCTGAAGCATAAAAAGAGCACTTTCACATCCATGCATGTTTTTTTTCTTCTTCTCCCAATCTGTTTCAACAGGTCTCTATGGCACTGCCTGCTTCAATATATTTCTTTCAAAGTATGAACAAGTGGGTTAAGCATGCAGTACTATTTAAATATGAAAGTTACATTGTTTTATGGTGTCAGTCTATGAACACTTGTCAGAGAAGGAACGTAAACACACACAGATTATGTACTGTGTTTGTGGTTTGGGTTGGGGTTTGGGGCTGGGGCTGGGGCTGGGGCTGGGGCTGGGGCTGGGGCTGGGGCTGGGGCCGGGGCAGAGCTGCGATCTAGTAATGAACTCAGGGTAACGTAACTAACAGCTTCTCTCCTCATTAAGAAGTCCATGTAATGACAAAGAGGAGCAATGCCAGGGAATCACCAGCCCCTCTCTATCTCTGTCTGCCAATTACAGTCTCCATGAACCCTCCTCGAAATTAGGACGAGCTATTTGAGATGGAAAACGTTCCTTGGCATGTTGTGGGCCTTAATTAGTCCTCGAACAAGTTGAAAATATAATTAATGTTGTGTTCTTAATCCACATTGTGACGGGCAGGAGTGAAGCGAGGTGACAGTTATTATTTGAGTGTGGCGCGCGAGGATCCGCATTCAGAGGGGGAGTACAGGAGCCTGGATGACGGCTTCATTACGGGTTCCAAGGTAATTTTGTTGCTAATTTCAACATCTAAAGGTGTAATTCTGAAACTGCTGGGGGTCTTCATGGAGAAGGATTAAGGATTCCTCGAGGTCTACATGGGATAGGGACCCCTGAAGGTTGACATGAGGTAGGATTCATGGAGGAATACGTGGGGTGGGGACCCTGGAGGTGGACACCGGGCCAGGCTTCATGGTGGTCTACATGAGCAGGGCCTCATGGTGGTCTACTTGAGCAGAGCCTCATGATGGTCTACATGAGCAGGGCCTCATGGTGGTCTACTTGAGCAGGGCCTCATGGTGGTCTACTTGAGCAGGGCCTCATGATGGTCTACTTGAGCAGGGTTTCCAGGTGGTCTACATGAGCAGGGCCTCATCTGGGTCTACTTGAGCAGGGCCTCATGGTGGTCTACTTGAGCAGGGCCTCATGATGGTCTACTTGAGCTGGGCCTCATGATAGTCTACATGAGCAGGGCCTCATGGTGGTCTACTTGAGCAGAACCTCATGATGGTCTACATGAGCAGGGCCTCATGGTGGTCTACTTGAGCAGGGCCTTATGGTGGTCTACATGAGCAGGGCCTCATGGTGGTCTACTTGAGCAGAGCCTCATGATGGTCTACATGAGCAGGGCCTCATGGTGGTCTACATGAGCAGGGCTTCCTGGTGGTCTACTTGAGCAGGGCCTCATTGTGGTCTACATGAGCAGGGCCTCATGGTGGTCTACTTGAGCAGGGCTTCCTGGTGGTCTACTTGAGCAGGGCCTCATTGTGGTCTACATGAGCAGGGCCTCATGATGGTCTACATGAGCAGGGCTTCCTGGTGGTCTACTTGAGCAGGGCCTCATTGTGGTCTACATGAGCAGGGCCTCATGATGGTCTACTTGAGCAGGGCTTCCTGGTGGTCTACTTGAGCAGGGCCTCATTGTGGTCTACATGAGCAGGGCCTCATGATGGTCTACTTGAGCAGGGTTTCCAGGTGGTCTACATGATGTAGGGACCCCTGGGGGGTTTACATGGGGCTGGGCAGGGACTCCTAAGTGTAAATAAACACAACAGTCTATTTCTTACAAATGACAAGATGGTGGCATCATTATGTGTTTGAAGTCTCTAGGGGATTTGTTGAATAAAACCATGACAAACCAGGAAGTAAGCGATTGTGTTTACCTCTGAAACAAATGCTGACTAGAAGAAGTTTATTTTTGTACCTATCCAAAACTACTTTATAACTCCCAAATACAGAATAAAAATAAAATGTTAAACAAATATGTTTAACACATTTAAAATATTTTTGTGTATCTTAATTCAACTTACTCCATCAACAGAATCCTGAAAACATTCCTTGATATTCAGAAATACTCAACACAATCAGAGACAAATACCATTTTAAAGGTAACTTAGATATGTATCCATTCTCAAATTTGAGTTTATGGGAATAGCAGTGAAATAACATTACCATAAGCTTGGTGCAATGCATGCATAATAGATTGTTGTTTTCACTCTGCATATGGTAGGAGCTGGATTCGCTTCAAAGTGCACCAAATTTGCATGATTCGATGTGAGGGATTCTGGGATTAGAGAGAACACCAGTTCCACCCCCCGTTCACTGTGGTACAGAAAGGTATCACGTTCATACAGATGGTGGAGAACATTGTGAAAATACTGCCTTTATAATACAAAAGAGTAAACACAGGAAATATATAGAGACCAAGAAAAACGAAATGACAAATATTGCACGACTTTTACACAGCAGTTTGTTCTGAGGCCCAGAAAGAGTAAACATTTCCATAGGACTTTTATTTCAGACTTCTTCGATAATCAATGACGTGATAAGTTCGAACAACTTTTCAAGTCCTCGTCAGATTTCAGAAATTTGCAAGGGCATCAATACAGTAGACTTCAAATGATCTGCGAGATGAGCTAAAACAACACGAATGCTCAGTTACCAACCACCTTTGCATCTCCATCATCACATTCAACTCCCCAAGTCATTGTCTCCCAGGCATTCTCCTGTACGATAAGTCTTCAGTTTCAAGGTACATCAGAGTGAACACACAAATCACTGTTCTTTGTGAGACGCAAACGCACCCTGCCTTACTAACAACCACCACCTATACAAAGTTACAACTCGTGCCACAAAGACATACAGATGTTTGCCATTTCCATGAATGCAGGAGATTTCTGCCTTTCAGTCTCGTCTGCCTCCTTGTATCGACAGGGTGAAGGCATAGCCTATGTCTCAGCAATGGGATTTTCACAGCAGTGGGCGCTTTCATGCAGATTTCATGCCCATCAATACAGAGCCGTCCCTCCTCTCATTGGCTAACCAGATTATAATTTAGATCAGGTCGTCCATCTGTTTGCACACTCCCACTCATGGCACAGCGTAACGTAGAGTATAAGAGTGCCACCTCATCGTTTTCCCGACATCCACCCAACACGACACCAGAGAAGACAGTCAAAAATGTTTTTTTTTGTTTCTGTCTTTCTCTTTCTTGCGCTGCGTTGCTTCGTAATGGCGGCATGGTTTTATATTCATGTTCGTTTGTGGGATTTCTTTCCAAAATGAACAGATTTGTGGTGAAATCGTTTTGGAGAAAATGGCATGAGGTCCGTGGAACATTGACTCAGAACAAACTGGAACATGTCCAATCCATTTGGTTTGTGTTGGTGCAAGACAACCCCTTGTTATGGATATGGTGTATGCAGTGTGTCTGATAAAACAGCAGCACACATTCATCAATCAAACAGAAACACTACCGTTTGGCTGAGAGGGGGAAGCACCAGGTGGCATGCCTTTCTCCAGACTGATCTTGATAGGTTCTGCTTTGTCCCTGCAACACAGTTCCCTGGTTCCCTGGTTCGCCATACAACACAGTTCCCTGGTTCCCTGGTTCGCCATACAACACAGTTCCCTGGTTTTCTGCTTCTCCATACAACACAGTTCCCTGGTTCCCTGGTTTCCCCTACAACACAATCCCTGGTTCCCTGGTTCCCCCTACAACACAGTCCCTGGTTCCCCCTACGGCACAGTCCCTGGTTCCCTGGTTCCCCCTACGGCACAGTCCCTGGTTCCCTGGTTCCCCCTACGACACAGTCCCTGGTTCCCTGATTCCCACTACAACACAGTCCCTGTTTCCCTGGTTTCACCTACAACACAGTCCCTGTTTCCCTGGTTTCACCTGCGACACAGTTCCCTGGTTCCCTGGTTTCACCTACGACACAGTCCCTGTTTCCCTGGTTTCACCTACGACACAGTCCCTGCTTCCCTGGTTCCCCCTACGACACAGTCCCTGGTTCCCTGGTTCCCCCTGCGACACAGTGTACCACTCAGGCCTTGGAGACGTCGACTTGAGGATTAGACAATCTGTGGGAAGCCGCGGAGGTCCCTGAACCTGAGGTTGTGGTGCATGTGGTTCTTGTGCTGATCTGGGGTGGATGGCGTGGTGGTGAGGGTCTTGTGATGCTGCCTGCCTAATATGGCCAGGTCTGGGCTCTCAGCTGAGGGTCAGGTGCTGGGCTGAACGCTGGGGAAAATGAAGGCTTCCTGCTGTGTCTGGTCTCGCACCATTGTGGAGCTGCTGCAGAATGTCTGGGTCTGGAAGTGTGTGTGTGTGTGTGTGTCTCTAGATCTCTGGCTCTCTTATTTGTCTCTCATTCTCAGTCGGTTATTTTCGTCTGGTTTCTGTTTCTCTCTATTGCTCTCACTATCACTCTCTCTCCATCTCATTTCCCTCCGTTTCTCTCTCTCTGTCCCTCTACTTCCCTGACCCGTAGAAGTCCACCAATGATACATTTATTGAACTCATGGAAACACAGCTAGTGTGTTTGTGTGATAGTGGTGTTAACTTTAATTGGGGTCTTACACATCATCAACAGCAGTAACCTCTGGCCTTCATGCGGGCTACAAAACAACAACAAACATTTCAAGAATTATTTCTTTGAGCCCTCACAAATTGAGCAATGTTTACTCTTTCACAAAGGGCATCCAGAATCATCTCACAAATTGTTCATCTGCTGTTCAACCATGATGACTTACTAATATCAGATACAATTTCTACCGTTGAGTAATTAAATGTATTCTAATGACAGCTGCCTGTACCTGAACTAAAACCAAGCAATTTGCAGAGTCTTAACCGATTCACATCCATGATAAAATGTAACCCTTAATGAAATGCAAGCCTGATCAAATGGTACTTGACTGTCAGTCACCACAGTGACATGGAATTGAAAATGTCATCCTTTCTCTGCTCTGAGTTACATTGTAATACGAAGCCATTTAAAAACAGATCAGTTTGCCAAGCCCCCACAGGCGTGGGTGATACTTAATCAACTAATTGACACAACAAAGACCTTTTCTAATGTGTGTTTTCAATTAAAGCTTAATGCAGAATTTAATAACACTGAGCCTTGTGTTAATCCTTAATTATTCAAGAGAATTATACATACCATGCTTATACTACATACCACATATAGTTGAAGCTAGCAAAACGTTTTTCAATGTTTTGAAAAGCAAAGGATGTAAATACTTTACAGTACTAAAGCACTGGATCAACTCCTATATTCCATGCATACATGAATGGTCCGAACATGACTAGCCTTTATACTTTACTTGGGTGACTGCCAACAGATTATCAAAGAAGTTAATAATATCCTCAAGTACTGGTCAGTTTTTCAAACAGGCACCAACTTTCCGAGCATTGCTCCGCGACAAACACAACATATTAAATGTGCAGGATGAAGTAACTTCCTCAAAACGTAGTGGTACTGTAGGTGAGGTGTGTGTGTTTGTCTGGAAGTGGGGGATGACAGAGGAGAGAGAAGATAAAGGAATCAGTCCCTTTATTTGACTTGGACGATCTCAGGGCTTGAGGCGTAACTATGGTCAATCCATGCTCTGTACCAGGCTGTGCAGAGGGGGGAGGGGTGTGTGTGTGATGTGGTTACAGGTCATTGTTGCCCCACAGATGAACTAAGTGACAATAATTGAGTTAAGAGGGGAAACAAATTATGTCATGAGCGCATGAAGTGGAAGGAGACGACTGATTTATTTTCCAAAACATTACATGCCAGAGCAAATCAGTTTCGTCTGTGGTAGGGGGACGGGACTGAGGTCTAACTGTACACTGAGGAGTCTCTTGCCCTTCTCAGTGAACTCAGAGGACTTGACTGTGCGTTTGCCAAATCGGAGCAGAACAAGACAAGTTTTCATCAGGAGGTGTTGTGAATTCGGTGACTCGACGGTTTGCTTGGTTCCTCGACTCCAACACTGTGTCATGTGTGGACTGTGCTGGACGATGACTCGTGCCTTTTGATCTGTGATGGAGAAGGTAACTCAACACGCCAATCAGATGTTACCATGACATCAAACAGCACAGGATGCTTCATGTATCACAATGCCAAATAGGTCACAGAGCCTCAAGTCAAATTTGCCCTCCGATCATAAAACCTTAACCAAAACCAAACGCTAAACCAAAGTGTTAATCTGCACCATGAGAATGCTACAAGATCTGTTAGTGGAAGTGAAACGTGTTGGTGGCTGTCCTCAATGTTGCTGTCGGTACAGTAAGAACACTGGCTATGTTCAGCCATCTTGTTTTCCTGGCTCATCTGCCTCAGTGTGACCTGGTACACACAGTTTGTGGTGCCAGTGGAAATAAAGCCACAAACGTAGTTGGTATTGATTATGTCACTTCCAGTGTGACACGGGAGAGGGGGGGGGGGGGGGGGGGCTGCAGTGGTGGGGGCTCATCACGGGACTACTTTATTAAAAGAGCTGAAGGACAATGTTATTGTTGACATTGTCGTTGACACACAACTGTTAGGTATTACTTTCCCATTTGGATGGCAAAAGACAAAAAAAAGACGCACGATTAAAGTAACAAAAGGTTCCATTTGCTCCTGTCCTTTATCCAATGGAGGACTTCAGAGAAGAGACTATAATTGCTCGGAGATGAAAGTGGACACAATTATTTCCCTGTGATGACACAGATGCACCCATTTCAAAGAGAGGCTGCAACTTCAGATGAAGTTTACTTGATTAAGCGTAAGTGGAGCAGGCACGAGTGTGGGTGTGTTTGTATATTTGTATGGGTGTGTGTGTATGTGTGTGTATGTATATGTGTGTGTATGTGTGTGTGTGTGTGAATAAGTATACATGTGCTAGCAACATAACGTATCATATTTATAAGGCAACACATGACTCCTCCTACTGGGTTTCTGCCGCCACCATCTGTCACTCCGACGGTCCGGTCAACCAATCAGCCGCTGCTTTAATTCGATCACCATTTGCTCGTCAGCTGTCAAGGAGCTTGATTTTCCCCTCGTCAAGTGTTTTTTTGAGGTCGGTCTCTTTCGTCGGCACATCTGTTTTACATAAGATGTCCTGTTGCACTGTGGGAAAGTGTCCCAGTTTTTACTGTATGGTGTGACTTGTGAAGACCGGGCTTGCTGAGGTTGTCATTTTACAGTTTTTAAAAAAAGTTTCCCTCTCTGTAGGTGTGTGGTTAACCAAGATTAACGTTTATATCTGTTCAGGATGAGTCATGAGGCTGGATGACTCATGTGGGGCTGGTTGAAGTTGTATTGATTGTTCAAAGTTCTGATTCCCACAGGTGAGAGAAGAATTGTGTTTTCTAATGCTCAGTTCTAGAGTTTGTTTTCAACCTTAACATTCCGTGGTCTTTGGAGCAGTGGTGTTCTGAGACTTTGCTGGGTTTGGCTCCCAGGCACAGAAATAAGAGAGGATGTTTAATATGCATTTACTGAAATACATTATGAAACTGGCTAAAGGGATATTGTAGCTGTGCATATCATTGCCAATGAAGTACATTGGATGTGGGCTTTGCCTTGAGCTAACCATAGAATTAGAATTCAATTTTCACTTTACTTTGACTAATGCATTTGGCTACATTAAAAAGTCCAAAATCTAATTTGAAAACTAGGCTGTGTTGTTGTAACTCAGAGCAGAGCTTCATACTTGAGTTGTGCAAAACAACACATTACCTGATGTTGACTATAACAGACAGTCAAAAGCATAGCATTGATAAAACTAACATTTGTGATTGCAAGACTCATACCATCAAGCCAGCTCAACACTTAGATTCCGTTCATGTTTTTCATTATACTGCAGTGCATTGTGGGAAGAGGATGGACTGACGTCCTGATTGCTTGTTATGGTAAGCATTTCTATTGTTCCCCGCAACCCAATTATAGAACAAAGGCATACCTATTGAAAGTGTTTGAGCTGGGGGGGAAAACACACGACCGAAAAGGAAACACAACAAAAACGTCTGCTGCATTTTCAATTGTGTTTGACCTGAGAGAACACATCTCCCTTCATATAACATGAGAGCACATATTGTGTATGTTTGCACTTTTGAAATACCTTTGGGAAAGTGCATTTTCTGGGTCACGGGCTAGGGAAATGCATAGCCTCCGATGAAGAAGTCATGCGTTTTAGTCACCAATAGACAGTAGCAGACATTTGCTTTGGAAGGCACGGGCTGCTTAAGGATGTAAGCTGGTGCTTTTATCTAGTTTGGTGGTTGTTTCTGGATACAGGCCTCCCTGAGACACACGTTGTGTAACGCTTCAGGCTCCCACTTCTGGTTTGCTGTGGTTGTTTTTACTGCATCAGAGAACCGATGCATTCCTCTGAATATTTCCTAACGTGCAATGGAGCCTCCAACAAACCCAGTACTATGCCTCGTATAACATAGACAAAGTAGAACATGTTTGTTCAGCAGAGACTTTTATCCTAAGGGACGTAGATGGGGGGGATTTGAACCTGCGACCTCTTGATCTGCAGTCAAATAATCCACTACTGAGCTACATCCTGCACTTACGCAGGCTTGGTATAATTTAATGTTTTGCAAAATATAATTTGGCTGAAACTCATGCTTTCTAGACATGTTTTCTATGTGGAAATGTGTTTAACTGTTGAGAGGAGGGGAGACGTAGGGTACCATAAAAATACTGTCTAGTATAGATACTCCGGTTTGAGACCCCTTTGTAATGGGTGTTTCATCTTCTGTTGGATTCCAAAGTCCTAATGCTACTTGAAAGAGATGATTCCACTGGTGTTTCTAGGTCAATGGCTTTCATCCAACGTAATGGGAACTGTAAATTATGAATGGAGAAGCACTCGAGGACGAGTGGACGAGGATGACGAGGATGACGAGGATTATTCTGGCTCGCCTTCATCCTCCGTTGGACGAGCGAAGGGATTTCACACCCGTGGATGAGGGCAGAATTAGCCACAAGTGGTAGATGAGCAGATTGTGGTTGTGGGCTCGTCCTACAAGAGACTGGATGCGTGGAGAAAGAGGGCGGTGACGGAAGGAAGGCAGAGGGCAATAATGATGATGATAAAAAATGACGTTGATGATGATGACGATGTGAAGATCTTGGAACCCTTTACGTGACACTGTGATTGCTTTATCAATCTTCGTAAGAGTGGCACCAATGACTTGCCGAGAAAAACTGTTGGTTCATACAAAGCCATGATAATGATGGTGGGGTGTGAATGGGATGTGGGGATTGTTGTTCTGGCTGGCTAATGGTGACCATCAGAGATGATGCTCCATAACTGTACAGGGGAAACTCTTAATTTGGTATAATCTTCCCTGTATGTATTTGCAGGATGTTGTTCAATCCAAGTTTCTCAGTTTCTAAGCTGTGGTTCCTTGATTGCTGAAAGGAATGGGAGGCTGTAGGAGTGAGCTGGGAGGAACAACAAACAACCCCTTCGATGGATCCTCCAGTTAGAGAATCAGTCTCCCTCTGTCTCGGGTCCATCACTGAACCAGCTCCATGTCTCAGATAGCTCAGCATGACCGGGCAGGGGAGGAACAAGGAGAAGGAGGAAGGAGGAGGGAGAGTAGAAAGGATGCTGAGAGGGGTCTACCTCCGGCATTAAAGTAAATTCAAATGCATAATTCATGTCCGTCTGTGTCAAAATATCATTTACGTGTGCTGTGTTGACTTTCGGCTCGTAAAATGAGAGGGACATGATAAAAAAACGAAGGAAAACGAAGGGGGGATAAACAAGTCAGGAGCTTTTCTCTTCATGGCCTGAAAAGGAGGGCTAGCCTATGACATGCCCCCTTCGACTTATTGGCTATCAATTATTTATTGTCAGAAATGCTATTCTTTATCTGTGTGTTAAGTAGGCTCCGTGTCAGTGAAATATCCCATCCATCTTCAAAGTCAGGTAGCTGTTAAAGGATTTGAAGGTGCCATTCACCATA
The DNA here is from genome assembly GCF_021917145.1 of Hypomesus transpacificus. Taxonomy (NCBI): domain Eukaryota; kingdom Metazoa; phylum Chordata; class Actinopteri; order Osmeriformes; family Osmeridae; genus Hypomesus; species Hypomesus transpacificus. The sequence continues at coordinate 1,740,713 of NC_061077.1, read as the reverse complement.
CCAGACGTATAAACGAAAGCATAATCTATTCTGAGAAAGAGAGTTCTCGGGCGTGTTCTGGTGTAGGTAAGATTGTTTTCTATCCTAATTATGCAGGGAAATACTGTTCTGTGGACATCTCAAAATCATCTCAAAAACCCTAACAATTATTTTAAATTGTAACGTAACGTTAGATACCATGTAGTTAATTTGCTTTTCAAAATACTTTATAAAGACTATCCTTTGATAATAAGCTTCACTGTCGGCGTGAAGCCTTCCAACTCTCCAGTTTGGGATTGGATGTCGTGATTGTCACATTAGCACAACAGCAGCCCCTAGTGGTTTGCTGAGGTAATGACTCTCCAACCTGGCCACATCCTTCTCTGTTTATATTCCTGAGGATCTGTGGTCTCTCCGTGTGTAGATAGTAATGGCTGATGAGGCCTTAAGGGCAACATCTTACACCGAGTCGGAGATATCCTCAGGGCAACATTTAGATGATGAAGCTTCTCTGGTCTCCTTGGACAGCACATTCATACACATTACATTAGCTGTAATTTAGGGTCAGAGGGAAGACATGCAGACATATTTTAGACTATTGCTGCGCAAATCTTCAAGGTAATTACATAAGTTCCCAAAAATATTTAAATGTCTGCATGTCTTTTCAGCCATTGGTTTATTCACACGTTGATTTTAAAACATGAACATGAATCGTACTACAGGGAGAACGCCATAATTTTTTTAATCCAGTATTTTTCAGTTTTAGAAGGAACCACCTTTCTTTTCATTTTTTTTTTGAATCTTTGTGCCATCAGAGGGCATGCTCTCGGATTTAGTAGTGTAATAGATAGGATCTTTCCCCAAAACTCCCTTCGTGTCTACACCCCATATCTGTATGCATAGAGAGAGGGGGAGGAGGAGGAGGAGGAGGAGGAGGAGGAGGAGGGGGAGAAGGCACATATGACCTGCTCCACTTTTATTTTGATTTATAGGGCTTGTGGAGAGCATCATCACAGAATCGCTTCATCTTCTCAGCTTTATTACACCACATTTGTTTTCATTGTACTCCCAAGGCCTGGACTGAATACATTAGAGATTTCCCAGGAGGCTTCTTGTCTCCCCATCAGCCGTCAAAGACAAAGGAATGATGTATTTTTTTTTTAGTTTTTTTTTTTTAAATTGTTCAAAAAGTATTAGATGCTACCATTATGGCCTTCCTAATATGTGATTACTGTACCATCATTAAGGAAGAATTGCTTGCCATGATGAATTGAGTTAATTTAACTATTCTGCTGGGAATAATGAAAAGCAAATGGAGAATGACTCAGTGACAAACAGTGGAAGTTCAACTGTCCAATAATAAGGAGATACACATTGAAATGCAAACACATCCCAAATACATTTGGCCGAACCATGACGACATCATCTTCCGTTAAATCTCACACTCGAGTCTCCCTCAACAACACCGTTCTTCACAACCCCAGAACTGGATTCCTTCTCTCTCTCTCTCTCTCTCTCTCTCTCTCTCTCTCTCTCTCTCTCTCTCTCTCTCTCTCTCTCTCTCTCTCTCTCTCTCTCTCTCTCTCTCTCTCTCTCTCCTCTCTCTCTCTCTCAAACCTGAACATCTCCTTCCAGGTGGCTCCCTCCCTCCTCGCTTCGCCAGCTTCTGGAGATTTATCTGACAAGGCCTTTACCCTTTCAAGTGCCTAACAGTCGTTTGGAAGAGCCTCGAGGCGATCTCGGCTCCAAAATCGGATTCCTTCTTTGCAAGATGACTAGGATCTGATCATCAGGCTGAAGATAAAGCCCCAATTGGGTTTAGCATAGAGGGGTCAGTGCAGGGGCAAGGTACAGTATCATCCATCACTGGCTAGGATGATTTGGAGTGGGATGGGGGTGGGGTCTGTTTTAAAAGTTCAAAGGTCAAATTGACAGACATGTTTTGGGGTTTGTCTGGACACAATGGGTCCATAAAGGAACCTATAAAACCAGAATGGTTTGAGCATTCGTCTTGATGCTATCAGAAGACTCAAGGATTCTGTCCCACAACATGGAAGGACTGTTGAAAATCCTGCACACACAGTACCTACATATGGTACATTCATAACAGGGTTTTTTATTTTTTGGGATGGAATTGCAGAACAGGGAAGATCAAGCAGCAAACCTCAGATGCGAATTTGCATTTAATCTCAGCTTGCAGATATTTTCTTTTATTGCTGTATCTTATCAACTATATTTCCACCACATTCTGATAGCGTAGTTATCGTACCACTCCTCTATTGTTTTCTGGCGTCTCTAAGGGCTGGCTGTTTAGATAGAGCTACCGTGAGGCTGAAAAGACCCTGATTGCTCTCATCGCAGATAACGATCTCATAAACTCCGCCAATCTTCACATTGTCGAACTCCTTTTAACTTTTACGTATTAATCTGCCTGAATTGTAATTGCCGTTGGCCCCTCACGTCGACCACCACACTGGGGAACGAACGTTTGTCCTTGTGCTATGCAAAAAATACTAAACATTCCACTCGTGTCCTGAACATCCAAAAGCTGAGTGTGAGAAAGCTATCATCTTACTTCAAGGACAGACATCCAGTTAGGCTTGCTCTGCTACAGTACATACATGCACTGGAGAAGGAGTCTCAGAGATACCCTGTGATTGAATTCCCAAGGACAGCGAAAAGAAGTGTGCGTGTAGGTGTGTGTGTGTGATAATATTGAAGGTAACAAAAGAAGAATGAAATGCTTTGCATACCATACTGTGATACCTAGTACTATGGTATACATACTGCACGGTTGAAGTGAATATAAATTATTGAAACTTTAGTGTGGTTGATAGACATCAGAAATAGAGGAGCCCATTCTGACAACATGCATGACGAGGATTCTTGGCATTGGATGTCTATGGTTTTTCTTGAACAGAAAGCCACCAGCTTTGTATTGGTCACTAATTGAGCTCAGCAACAATGCAGTCCTACATGTCCCTTTTAAATTACATGGTCTTTTCTTTCCTGGAGGTTGAATAATATCTCTCCCAGAACCCCCTGTATAATAATGCCCTGGATTCTCTATGGGGACCTGGGATATGTGTCAATCAAACTCAGCACAGACAGCATATATTTACATAGTCAACATCCAGACATATTGGGTTTCCTTTGAAATCTGCATGCTTATTTCACACAAAAAACGTAACAAACACAAAAGAAGTGTGTGATTCTCAACAACAAAAAAACTCGATATAAGAATTTTTCAATGAGTTGTCCTTATTTGGAGGGGCGCTTTTGTTTACGTAATTTGAGTTTAGTACTCCCAGGCGTAGTGGGAGAAGGTGAAGCCATGTTCCTGCTGGGGCTCCATGTTCAGGCAAAGAGCTCTCCCCGAAGGAAAGCCGTGGTACTACATGCCCAGATGCAACATCCAATATATTTATGCATTTCTATCAAAATGGAAATGCTACGTTTGATACAAGACAGGAGAGGAATAGACTCTGGCTAACATTATTGATTCTGCTTCTTTGTATGCTGTGTGCCTTGCGTTTGAGCGCAGTTCTGGACCTGTTTCACAGTGACACTGCATGAACACACTTAAAGATTAATATTTATATCCAATCAGGAGTGTCATACACTACATAATATGAAAAAGCACAGACAGACCTAAAGGAAAATGAAACAGGAAAATAAATAACTATCTGTATTTTATGTACAAATATGTTTTGATTATGGGCACAATCACTGTTATCTTATCATCTGTTATCTTAGTGTCAGTTGAAAACACAGTGTTTGTTCTAACATGGCATTTTAACAATAACTTCATGACAAGGTTAGGTGTATTCCCATTGTTCGAAATCCGTGCAGAAAGTGTGAACAAATGACAATATTGCTCTCTCTCTATCCCTATCTCAATCCCTCTCTCTCCCTTTTTCTCTCTGTCTCCCTCTCTCTCCCTTTTTCTCTCTGTCTCCCTCCCTCTCCTTCTCCCTCTTTCTCTCTCTCTCTCTCTCTCTCTCTCTCAGAAAGTGTGAACAAATGACAATATTGCTCTCTATCTATCCCTATCTCAATCCCTCTCTCTCCCTCTTTCTCTCTCTCCCTCCCTCTCCTTCTCTCTCTTTCTCTCTCTCTACAGCACTGAAAAAAGATATATTGTCTCTGTTTTCATAGCGCATGCATGTGATGCTAAGATGGAGGTTTCTCCATGGAGGGGGGCACCATGACAGAGTGCAGTAGATTGCCTCAGCAGGGTCTACTTTAAATCAAGATCAGAAGGGTGAATCAGAGAGACAGGCCAATCTCACCGCTAAGACTACCGGGCCCCACTCTCATCTGAAATCCAATATCATGCAAACCTGGTGTAATCCCTCACAGAGAAGTGACATCAGACCTCCATTTTATGTCGGGTAGGGGGTTCTCACAGGGGTATAAATGTTGTAGTTGTGTTGAATTTCTCTCCACACAGAAGATGTCACCACAGAGATGTTTACGCTGTTCAGAGGCTCCTCCCACATACAGTGGCAATTTGAATTTTATTTAGGGGAAACGTAAATTGCGGGATGGGATTTTGTGTTAGGGGTAAATTATTTGGTAAGCAATTTGAGATTCAAATGTGAAATGGAAGACACATTTGTCATTGTAGTTATAAAATCCGAACGTGTCTTTCTTTCTTTCTTTCTTCTGTTTGTGTCTACCATACATGGCTGATGAGTGTAAAGGTCAAGTGCGGACTAGAACACTGCAGTGGATGGAAGTCTGGCTGACCTAAAGTCTTATTATTCTGTAAGCAACTGGTACGTATCTGGTCTTATTGTGCTTGTGTGTTGAAAGTTATTTTCTGCTTTTTTGACTGTTTAAATGTGCATTGTAGACTAACATAGGACTTAATATAAAACAACTTATTGAACAGGACTTGGGTATAATTCTGATCATTTACAGTCAACATTAAGGAACACCGTAGAGCAAAGAGACAATCCCACAGATTTAGATACTCATACTGAAGTGTTATGCTGGCAGACCATGATTACAGTAACTGAATGTGACTTGAGGGGCGCGTGAAAGGGAAAGTAAAATGAGCGGCGCAGGGACCCAGCAAGCGCAGATGGGCCCTGTCGTAAGTGCGTGCACGCGCATCCTCGTTGTATTGGAATATTTGTCCAAACAAGTACAGTCTTGAGCCCGACGCGAGGACAGCATGGAGATGCATTCGTCAGCGATTTGTGGGGTTATTGTTGTGTTTTTAGCGTTTGTACATTTCAGTACTGTTTGTACCGCAGAATCCGAAATGAATTTTACAGGTGGGTTTTGCTAAGGCTGTAGCTAATTAGTACATGTTGTATACACGAAAGAAAGTTATTATCTTGATCATTATCAACTTTGAGGTAAGCCTAATTATTCATGTATTTTTTGTTTAATTATTGACAGATTTCTCTAGCGATCAAGATCTTGTGAAGCGTATCCAATGCTTAAATTAGGACAAAATAACTTAGTGTCTTAGACCAAGTGCTTCTAACAAACAATGTTTCTTTTGTTCTTTTTTTTGTCATTCTGTGATTCATATTTGTGATTGTCAACATGATTTCAGTTCGCCTGAGTTCACTAAAGAGATTCCTCTCTCTCTCTCTCTCTCTCTCTCTCTCTCTCTCTCTCTCTCTCTCTCTCTCTCTCTCTCTCTCTCTCTCTCTCTCTCTCTCACTCTCACTCTCACTCTCTGTCTCTGTCTCACACTGCCAGTGACTCTCCCCAAGGCTGGTCACTGTCCACGGCGTCTGAACGTGGTCCCATCTAAGAGGGCATGTGACTGTGACGACGATTGTCCAGGAGGCCACAAATGTTGCGTCTTCGACTGCGGTGCTGTTTGTGTCCCTCCTGTCTTCAGTAAGAAAGACAAACAATAAGCATGAATTTAATGGCTGCATAAAGCATGAAGTTATTTGGGGCTTTAGTGCGGAGGCAACATGCCTAAGATAATAGACCATAAAAAACTGCAATTGAATAAAAAAATGTTTAACAATTATTGCTCTCAAAATCCTAGTGTAATTTAACATTTTCTGAAAGTCTAGATGAAGCATTTAAATCTTAATGACCTGAGCTCACAGTATGATGTACCTGACACTGATGGTGGTACTGGTGCGCCTAAGAGATGGCCGGGCCGACGAGAGCTCCGCAAAAACCTAGCTTTTTGTTTGTCATTTTAGTGTTCGTTACTTGTCTTGTCAATGTTATATTGTCGTTTATTCAGTACGACCGGCAGACACTTCTGGACATTAAGTTGTCACTTGGCAAGGATTATTTTAAGGATTTGACTTGAACTGACACGTTGTGTGTTTCCAAAGGGAAGCCAGGAGTGTGTCCTCGCCGGAGATGGGGAGCAGGAATGTGTGCGGAGTTCTGCTCCGATGACAGTGACTGTCCCAACAACGAGAAATGCTGTCATAACGGCTGTGGGCATGAATGCATCGCCCCCTACACAGGTAAACATAAGGGGCTGAGGGGTTTGATGTGGGTGACACTGGGTAATTGCGCTTACCATGTAGGGTGAGGCCTTACAGCAGCTCCCCAGGTTTGAATCCGGCTCGCAACATTTCTGTAAGGCCCTCAAAGAATCCTTAAATAATCTTTTGTAAGAGAGGGTTTTGCCGGAACTTAGGATCTTCTCCCTGTTGCCATAGTGAAGCCAGGCCGCTGTGCCCAGCCCAAGGGGACACCCATGTGTGCAGAGTACTGTTACCACGACGGCCAGTGTCCAGAAGAGCAGAAGTGTTGCCGGACAACTTGTGGCCACTCCTGCAGCGAGCCATGCTGATTGGTTAGGAGGTCAAACATTCTGAGTTTGAGGTTTTTAAAGTACTGTATGTCGTTGGTTCATCTGAAAGCAAAGGAGTGCCTGATTTTATGAAGCAGGCTTACATGTTTTTGTAGGCTATGAGGTAGTGAATGTTTTTTATTGTTTGTACTGTTATCACCAAAATAAAACTTTCAACGTAAAACTTTCATTCCTCTTCTTGTTCCTGAGTGCGCTGCCAGAGACCCTGTCTGGTGTGCTTCCAGAGATGCATCTTAAATGGTCCGGCTTTGCTGCAAAAACAGATGATGAAACAATCCAAGAATGAGAACTGCTCAAGTACACGTTCTCCTGGAGATCTGGCCCAGACTTTGTCTGCCTCTAGTTGAGGCAGGGCTGAAATGTCCCACTGCTCTCACTCCTAACCTCACCCCCACTCCCTGCCCCACCCCAGCCTCACCTGCACTCCCTGATTCACCCCAGCCTCACCTCCACTCCTAACCTCACCTCCACACCTAGCCTCACCTCCACTCTCAGCCTCACCCCCATCCTCACTCCCACCCCCCCCCTCCTACTCCCAGCTCCATGCAAAGCTGTTATGTTTAGTCCAGCAGTTGTTCCCACATCCTTTCATAAACGGACAGTTAAGCTAACTGCTAGTCCGGACGTGGCCAGCGTTCATGTGGAATGTAGAGGGATCTTTTTTTCTTCTTCTTCTTGCTCCACAGTGCAGTGCCAAACACGTGCGAGAGAAAAAGGGGGGGATTGCTGACTCGCCAAAGAATGAAACCTCAGTTTCTTTCCAAACTTGGCAGGAATCAAGTTTGTTTACTGAGAAAAGTAGGTACTCACGCCTGGGATGTCCTTGGCTTAACACACACACACACTACAGCTGCCCTTATGTTAGTTTCCTCCAGGTTCACAATGACTCTTATTGAGAGACTTGTTGCTCTTAATGGTTAGTTTTAACGGATTTAAACTTTTGTACTTGCTGTGGAATATTTTACTGTTGATTGTTCTTCTACAGGTACACTCTTGCACTTTTTGGGTTTCATGTTGTTAAATTGTACTTGCACTTTTTTGAGTTTCATAATTGTAACTTGTTTAACTACATACTCTTATGGTTCTTCCCTTTGGCACTTATTTGGTTTTTCACAATGTATGCTTCATGTTTTGGCTGCTTGCAATGGTTGGGGCTACCTCGTTGTTATGATCAGGGACCTATGCTCTTTTGTAAAGCTCTCTCTTGGAAGTCGCTTTGGATGAAAGCGTCTGCTAAATGCATAAATGTAAATGAGTCAAGAGGGATTGAACTGATCCTACTCTGAGGAAACTTTGATCAAGTTCTCATACTGGACCGATAGAAATAACAAACAAGGTCATTCCCACCCACACAAAACACATAAAATGCACACATCTTGATATTGGCATGTGTAAACCAAACAACACGTGTTCTTTTTATATATTTATTGAAAAGACAATAATAAATATCCCATGTATCCCTCACATATTCACACATTCACCTTCCTCTTGGTACAATCCACTCATTATATAGACCAGAGTTTTACTACTGCAATAGTGTCTTGCACAGAAAACACAAGTGAAGACATCAAAGTTACCATTTGATGTAGTTGGTAGTTAGTAAGAATGTATGAAATGTCATAATCTTGAAGATAAGTGTTAATATAAATGCAATGCAATTTTCAATTTTCCCCAAAATCAGGGGCACTGTTTTCAACAAAAATGCATCAACTGGTTCTTTGAGTAACAAGTAGTTGAACCCCTTCCAACATTTTAAAAACAACCATGTTTCAACTATTTATGAAACATTGTGTCAGTCAGTGCATCAAACATTTCAACATGCATTTATCGATAGAATTAAAAATACTTTTTGTTTATATACAGGAGAAGGAAATGAGACAATCATTCATACTGAATTATATCAGTTACAGTTAATGATAGTGACTATAGGCTAACCATATGGATTAATTGGCAGGCATTTCACCATAGATCAATCCAACTCTACTGGGGTAATATAGAAATTGCTCGAATCAGAATAAGAGAACACAAAATAACAGAACACTGAAAAGCTCATGTGCGCCCCCATGTGGACAGAAATGGAATGGCTTGAAGAGGACTACATCATCATCCTAAGTAAGGTTTATGGTGAGAGGTTAACTTCCATACTAGGCCAATTAAGTATCCAGGAAACTGTCTATTTGTGGCTAGAAAAAGCTCAATAAGAATGATTAAACATAAACTTAGCTGCAAGTGATGCGTGGGCATCATCTCGCAGTTTCTTCTTTCTTTTCTCTGCTCCTGACTCCTGCTGTCTTTTCGAGGACATTTCCCCCAAAAATTTGACTTTTAGCCTAGTCAAACTTGTCAAATGTCGTCAGGCGCAATCCAACAGATCATAGGGAAGGGTACCCATGAGGAGCTTGGGAAGTTGAGTGTGTTTGGGTTAGTTACTTTCTTTAATGGGGAGTCAGCTGGCTCAGCGGTTAGGGAATCGGGTTAGTAATCAGAAGGTTCCCGGATCGATTCCTGTCTGTGCCAAATGGCGTTGTGTCCTTGGGCAAGGCACTTCACCCTACTTGCCTCGGGGGCATGTCCCTGTACTTACTGTAAGTCGCTCTGAATAAGAGCGTCTGCTAAATGACTAAATGTAAATACATCTCTTTAATATATCTCATGTTCTGGCTGTATTGTGATATACATGCCTAAAAAGTGCATAATATTTCAATACTGAAACAACATCGGCATTATAATTATTATGACTATGATGATTTTTCATTAGGATATTTTGGGTTCCCCTCTCAGCACTTGGTGCCCCACGCAGAGTGTGATGCGCCTGGTGGTAGCGGCCAGTGGCGTGTTCAGGGAGTGGCCTAGGGTGGCACGGGCCACCCCTGAAATCTGATTGGCCACCCCAATATCTTAAAATATGATTGGCTATATGCCCAGTCAGAGGCGGGCCAACCCTGGTGCCACACCTATCAAAAATGTCTGGACACGCCCCTGGTAGCAGCGGCACTGTTCAGTAGGCTATAATGCAAGAGTGTATGGCTGCAGCCTGCAGCCTCCCGCGACGGTTGAGGTTAGGATTAGTTTAAGGCCAGGAGTCGTAGCAGAGGTCGAGATTAAGGTTGGGCACAACCACGACGGTTGGGGGACAATGATGGTCGGTACAGCACACCGTGCATTTTGTCATCTGCGGTGTGTTCTTTTTTTTAAAGACACTGATGTGTACCTTAAGGAAAATCCCAAAAAGAAACCATCAAAGTCTGCAACCATAAATTGCTCTAGGTAACGTTAGCTAATATTCGCTAACAAATGTCAGCATAAAACGCTGAAGCAGTCATTGCAGGTTTCATTAAATATACGTTAACATCAGTGAAAACATCCAGAAATCAGCAAACTATATGGATAAAAAAGTAACATTTTAAGTTTTTCAATTTATTGCAACAAACGTGCTCACAAATTTACCTTTAATTCCATCCGTACAATATTTCGCGATTTTGTATTTTTGACCCTCTGCATTTGCCGTTGGACAGCTTGGGCATGAGACGGGAGGGCATGAGACGGGAGGCTGCAGGCTGCAGCCATACCCGTCTCCTATAATGTGCAGACACACGTATGTGATTTCCTTCTCTGCTGACTCCAGCAGGCCCCGCATTCACAATCTAATGAAGTCACCAGAGGCGTTTTCAGACATAACACTCTACTGGGGCACAGGTCCCTAATCTATATCCCTTTTTTTCTATCAAACTTGCTGCACACAATTCAATATAGAAACTCCCCTTGCTTAAAGTCCATATGGCAGGTTAATTTATCCAACGAATTCGCGCCATTTGCTTGTTGGTAATAAATAAACTGTTATCCATTGTATTTGATGTTGTTGGCTGTCACAAAACGCAATATAATACTTTATATATGTAATATAATCTTTCCCCCACAATGCATTGCATGACGTCACGTTGGGGAGACAACAGACAAGTCTGCTTTGAAAGCTGACCATTGAAATCGATTAGAAAAAACAGTAGGCTAGTACCAGAGAATGTCTAATATGGGCTCTGCTAGTACCATCAAAACTTGGGACATCTAATTGGAAAGGTTTTTACGTTGTCGGGGAAAATATTTAATTTGGGAGGATCTAGGGGGGATTTTACAGGTGGGACTGGCAAGTTAGCCCATAGCTAGCCCCTAGCATGATGTCTTCTAGATCTAGATAGAGCTACGTTTACCCGGTAGTCTATCTGAACTACAACGACATGATTGTCCGGGACAAGTGGATTTGTAGGGCAAGTGGAAGAGAATGTACTTGCCCCACTGGACAAGTTTAAACTCAAACAAAATAAAATGGCATGTTACTTGCACTGGCCAGCTTACAAATACTTAGGATAGCCTACCGAAGTTGAGTTAGCCAATGTTGTTAGCGATGCTAGCTAACGTTAGTTTGCTAGCTGTATATAACATTTCACATTTCACTTGCAGCTGTTTGATTGACTGCAATTATTAATCAGGGCTCTCAGGTGTCACGCATTGAGAGTGACAGTCACTCATTTCGGTCTTTTGTCACGCCCTCCCGCCACACATTGGCTGTTTATCAATCCACATTTTTTTCCGTTCTTGTGTTCTTGCGAACTCGTTTGACGTAATCTTTTATTGCCCAAGTACGGTTCCAATCCAAAGAACACAAGTCACCAAGAACGCCAAAAATACCCGGAAATGTTCCTGATCCGCCCCTTTTATCGAGTATGCATCGGATGCATAGAGTTAATATAACTAGAGTAAGCTACTTTTGTCTTCCAAGATGGCGTCCCCATTCATTTCTATGAAAAGTGCTCAGTGGCGCAGTGAAGCAAGCGAGAGCGCGAGACTGGACACGGCTATCTTTCCACTTCCGTGTCTTCCTGTCTAGCTTTAAACAGTGGCTCTTTTTTTCCCTAGCTCCAAGAGCTCATGTAAATCGGCTATCGGCCAATGTGAACTTTTGTGCTCGTGCCCTGTTAGTATACGCGGGCACATTTGCAGGCAACTTTCATTGACTAAGGAAATAAATGGGTTGCTAGTTTACCCATTTCGGATTGGTTTCAAACCTAGCAAAAATTGGGAAAAATAAACAAAAAGTAATGTCAGGCACTGAATGATCACTAGATATAAAGAATACGTTAACTTCCACTCGGTGCTATTCACCGACAGTAAAAATTAATTGTATATGTGCACTGCTGTTCGTAAACAAGCTCTAGAGGTCGTTGCTGCGTTGCTAAATTATAGCAACTCACCAGGAAGACACTTCATCAACTCTCCACTCATTCTCCGAGTCCTCGGTACAATGAACCGTTTAATAAATAAATCATTTAATAAATGATATATGAATCATTTATTTGGCTTTGACGGCCGGCTGCGGGCCATCATATGCATAAGTGGTTCTTGCCACCTCTTCTTCATCCCGGTCAGTCGCCATAGTTCTAGTACTAGACTGAGGCTACTCTGCTCCACGACTCCCCAACGAGACGTCATCATCAAATTGCGCTGATATGCTAATGCTAACACAAAAAATGACAAAAACTGGTCTTAAACACCATTTTGAGACACCATTTGGAGATTTCTTGTATAATATACATATATTGAGTGCTTTATGTACCTTTATGTGTGGGAGTCAGATGGCTGACCGGTGAGGGAGTCGGGCTAGTAATCAGAAGGTTGCCGGATCGATTCCTCGCCATGCAAAATGACGCTGTGTCCTTGGGCAAGGCACTTCACCCTACTTGCCTCGGGGGGAATGTCCCTGTACTTACTGTAAGTCGCTCTGGATAAGAGCGTCTGCTAAATGACTAAATGTAAATGTAAATGTACCCATTAATCGACAGTGGTGGTTAACCTGCCATATGGATTTTTTTTTTTTTTTCATTTGAACTCAACTTTGTTCTGATGTGTTCATGAAGCCGTTCCCCCTGTGCTGCTACCTTGTCGTGGTGGGGAATTGTCGTCTCTGTGACCCGGATAGCTATACCGACGGGGGCTAGCCCCCAGCAGGTTCAACCATGTCGGGCAGGTATTCCCGACATGGGTCCAGACAAAAAACAGCACCTGGTCCTCCAGGTTGGGGGTTGGGCGTGGGGTCAACAACCCCACCCTGTAAAAAGACATAATGTTACGGAAACTTCTACGAATACTACTACCACGGACCTCGCAGTAGACTCAAGCCAACCTATTGGCAGTATGACCGCCCCTGATGAAAGCCTCCAGCAGGAAGTCAGGAGCGCGATAGGTAGCCTACTGGGGCCCAAAACTACCATCCGCCTGGGTGCATGGAATGTCCGCACTATGTTCGAGACATCCAAAACAGCCCAAGTCACGAATGAAATGAGAAGATGCAGGCTGGACATCCTGGGAATAAGCGAATGCCGATGGACCGGTTCTGGACGCCAGGCGATGAGCGATGGCACAGTTATCCTGCACTCTGGGCACTACGATCAACTGATGCGCGGCGTGGCCCTCATAGTCTCAAAGGAAAAGGGCAACACCCTGCTGGACTGGAAACCCCTCGGTGACAGGCTGATCAGAGCCCGCTTCAACTCCATGCACTGCAAGCTCACCATCATTCAGTGCTATGCACCAACTAATGAAGCGAAGCAGGAGGAAAAAGACCAGTGGTATGAGGAGCTACAACAGGCAGTCTCTAAAGTTCCCCAGCATGACATGATAGTGATCATGGGTGACATCAATGCCAAGGTGGGAGCTGATAACACAGACTGTGAGAAAGCTATGGGGAAGCACGGGTGCGGTGTGATGAACGACAATGGTGAGCGTCTTGATGACTTCTGCCTTATCAACAACTATGTCATCGGTGGCACCATCTTTTCACACAAATCAATCCATAAACTCACATGGAAGTCACCTGACGTTTCCACCACCAACCAGATCAATCACATCTTGATCAACGGAAAGTGGCGCAGGTCTCTCCAAGATGTTCGAGTTTACCGTTTACCACTACCTCGTAACAGCCATTATCAAGCTGAAACTAAGGAAAGTGGAAAAACTGAGTCAACATAGGAAACATCTTGATGTAGCCAAACTAAGATACCCTAAAACCAACAAAGAGTTCTGCCTGGAACTAAGGAACCGCTTCAGCGCTCTGGCCAACCCTGCGGACAAAGACTTGGATACCCAAGACAAGTGGGAGAACATCAAATAGTCCTTCGTAGGGGCAGCCACCAAAGTATTGGGCTATAGAAAGAGGGGTTATAAAGAATAGTTAACACCTGGCACCTGGGAAAGAATAGAAGAAAGGAAAAAGCTGAAAGCCAAGATGCTTAGCACCAAATCGCCCAGGCTCCATGAGCAGGTCCACAAAGCCTGCAAGGAAAAGGATAGAGAGGTAAAGAAGAGTGCGAGGAGTGACAAGAGGGCCTTTGTCGAGGACTTGGCAGAGAAAGCTGAACGTGCAGCTGCGCAGGGCGAGTTGAGTACAATTTATAAGATCACAAAGCAACTCACAGGCAAGTACACCAGCCAGCCGGCCCCTGTCAAAGACAAGCAAGGCAACATCCTCACCACTGAGAGTGACCAGATTGCGAGATGGGTTGAGCATTTCCGTAAGGTACTCAACTGCCCAGAGCCAGACGACCTTGCCAACCCTCCACCAGCAGAAACTGTCCTTGACATCAAAACCAGCCCCCCAAGTAAGGAAGAGGTCAAACTCGCCATCAAAGCCTTGAAGAATGGGATAGCCGCCGGCATAGACTCTGTCCATGCAGAGATGCTGAAAGCTGACCTTAACACCTCGGTCAGGGTGCTTACTGATCTCTTTAAAGACATCTGGGAGAGGGAAGTAATACCCCAAGACTGGGACAAGGGCCTGATTGTCAAACTCCCCAAGAAAGGAAACCTCCAAAATTGTGACAACTGGAGGGGCATCACCCTGCTGTCAGTACCATCTAAGGCCTTCTGCAGGATTCTACTGGACAGAATTGACGCCGCTATTGACCGGACGCTACGGCAAGAACAGGCAGGGTTCAGGAGAGGAAGGGGCTGCATAGACCAGATCTTTGCTCTGAGGAACATTATTGAGCAGTGCGTAGAATGGAACACCCCACTGCACATCAATTTCATCGACTTTCGCAAAACCTTTGACAGCCTACATCGTGACACCCTATGGAAGATTGTTAGGGCCTATGGAGTCCCCCCAAAACTGGTCACTCTCATAGGGCTGTTCTATCGTCACTTTGAATGCAGCGTCATTGTTAGTGGTGAGCCATCCACATGGTTCACTGTGGAGTCTGGTGTGCGGCAAGGGTGTACTATTTCCCCCATTCTCTTCCTGATTGCCATAGACTGGGTCATGCGGAATACACTTGACAGACCCAGGGGTATCCAGTGGGATTTGTTCTCCAAACTTGAAGACCTAGATTTTGCCGATGATCTTGCTGTCCTTGCACCAAAGCACATTCACCTGCAGGAGAAAACTGAAAGACTGAACAAATTTGCCCAACAGGTAGGGCTGAACATAAATGCACCCAAAACCCAAGTGATGTGCATCAATGCCACCCCAGATGCACCAATCACAGTGAACGGGCACGCTCTTGACTATGCTGAGGAATTTACATACTTGGGAAGCCTCGTCAGCAAAGACAAGTCTGCACAAAAAGATATTAGAGCAAGACTCGGAAAGGCACAGGGTGCTTTTGCTAGGCTACACTCCATCTGGAATCTAAGCAATACAGCTTAAGAACAAAGGTCCGACTCTACAACAGTAACGTAAAATCTGTGTTGTTGTACGGCTCGGAATGCTGGCGAGTAGCATCTTACGACATGAAAAAAGTCGAAGCCTTCCATAATGGATGCCTCAGGAAACTTTGTCGAATCTTCTGGCCTGAGAAAATAACCAATGCACATCTATACAAGAAGACTAAGTGCAACAGTGTGGTGCTAGAGATCAAACGCCGCCGACTCAAATGGCTCGGACACATTCTCAGGATGGACCAGGACCGCATCCCCAAGATCGCCCTACGATGGACTCCACCTGGGAAAAGGAAGCAAGGCCGGCCTAAGAACACCTGGGGGCGAACGGTGACAGCGGAGCTGAAGGAGATGAACCTAACCTGGAGCGAGGCACAGCATGCGGCACAAGACAGGTCCAGATGAAGGCAGATCGTCGAAGCCTTATTTCCCATTAGGGAATAAGAGGATTAGTAGTAGTAGTAGTTCATGAAGCCCTAGGCCTTGTTTAAGAAAATTGACCTTTGATGTCAGACATGCCAAGACTTCCGAAAGTTGGTATATTTCTACATATATAAAAAAAAAAAAGATCCCTCCAACAACAACAAAAAGATCCCTCTGCATTCCACATGAACGCAGGCCACGTCGGGACTAGCAGCTAGCTTAACTGTCCGTTTATGATAGGATGTGGGAACAACTGCTGGCCTAAACATAACAGCTTTGCATGGAGCTGGGAGTAGGAGGGGGGGGGTGGGAGTGAGGATGGGGGTGAGGCTGAGAGTGGAGATTGGGGTGAGGCTGGAAGTGGAGGTGAGGCTGGGGTGAGGTTAGGAGTGAGAGCAGTGGGACATTGCAGCCCTGTCTCAACCAGAGGCAGACAGACAGAGTTTGCGTTTTTGCTGCAACGCCGGACCATATAAGGTGCATCTCTGGAAGCACACCAGACAGGGTCTCTGGCAGCGGACTCAGGAACAAGAAGAGGAATGAAAGTTTTACGTTGAAAGTTTTATTTTGGTTAGAACAGTACATAGGCAGTATTAAATCAGGCACTCCTTTGCATTCAGATGAACCAACGACTTACAGTACTATAAAAACCTCAACCTCAGAATGTTTGACATCCTAACCAATCAGCATGGCTCGCTGCAGGAGTGGCCACAGGTTGTCCGGCAGCACTTCTGCTCTCCTGGACACTGGCCGTCCAGGACAAAACTCCTCAGTTCATGACAGGGCAGATGCAATGGTGCCCACAGCCGTTAGAACAGCATCTCTCGTTGTTGGGACAGTCACAGTCACTGTAGCACAACTCCAAGCACATCCCTGCTCCGAACATCCTGCGAGGACACACTCCTGGCTTCCCTTTGGAAACACACATATCAGGTACATCATACTGTGAGCTCAGAGGGGTATTCCAGAAAGCAGGTTATGCAACATAAGCAGGTAAATTAACCCAACAGCTGTTTCACAATGTTGCAGCAACCTACTGGAAATGTTGCTACAACGCTAGGTGTCAGCTGGGGAGTTAACTTACCCGGGTATGTCACATAACCTGCTTTTTGATCTGGAATACCCCCCAGGTCATGAACGCTTCATCTAGACCAGGGGTGTCAAACATACGGCCCGCGGGCCGGAACCGGCCCCCAAGGAGGTTCGATCAGGCCCGCAGGATAATTTGAAAGTGGAAAAAATGCATAAAAGACATGGAATTAATATTTTTAAATCGCTGTAATTCATGGATTTTCCGCTAAGGGGCGCACTCTTTCCATCAGAGTAGAAGACAAGCCGCATCACTGAGACAGACTGAAAACAGCAGACGGTATCAATTAATACCTTGGTCTCTACTAGGGATGGGCGAACGATGCCTTGTGAAGCTTTGGTGGTTTCTTCCGGATTGTGCCGGCCCAAAGAGCCGAACTATCGGCGCTTTGAAAATGAACAGCGTCATCTAGCAGCCGTTTAAACTGGCTGAATGAGGCGTAGTGGTTGTCTCCGACGGTAGACTACCCTACGTTATTCAATATTTAATTAAGGCTACATGTGTTCATTTTGATCTGATATTAGTGCTCACACATTAAAATGTTGTGATACATCCGTAGGCCTTTAGAATTATGTCATTTTCTCACAGTAAAAGTTAAAGAATATCGTACGAGATTCACTGGACTGGGGCGCGAACTTGGGATCCCAGATTCGTATTAACAATATGTAACCGTACAACGCTTTAACCAACTACACCACCGAAGAGATCATTACTTGTTAAAGCGGTTGGACGGACTTTATACGATATGGTCTTTATATCAATTAAACTAGATAACACAGAAGAAAGACATGATATTTTGGTTATTTATAGCAGAGTATGGTATAATTTTAATGGTCCGGCCCACTTGACATCTCCCTAGGCCGTATGTGGCCCACGATGCGAAATGAGTTTGACACCCCTGATCTAGACTCTCAGAAAACGTAAGATTACACTAGGATTTTGAGAGCAATAATTGTTAAAAAATGTTGAATTCAATGGCAGTTTTTTCATGGTCAATTATCTTAAGGATTCTTTGGGGGGCTTTTCTTAACAGTTGAGATTGACAGGAGAATCAAAGGAGAGAAAACATGTAGAACTGTTGCGAGCCGGATTCAAACCTGGGGAGCTGCTGTAAGGCTCACCCTACATGGTAAGCGCAATTACCCAGTGTAATTTTACATTAAACCCCTCAGCTCCTGATGTTTACCTTTGTAGGGGGCGATGCATTGATGCCCACAGCCGTTAGAACAGCATTTCAGGTTGGTGGGACAGTCGCTGTCACAGGAGCAGAACTTCACACACATCCCTGCTGGCCGTTCTCCCCATCGCCCGCAAGGACACACTCCTGGCTTTTCTTTGGAAACAAACATATCAGGTACATCATACTGTGAGCTCAGGGGGGTATTCCAGGAAGCAGGTTATGCAACATAAATGGGTATGTTAACCCACCAGCTGATTCACAATGTTGCAGCAACCTACTGGAAATGTTGCTACAAAACTGGGTGTCAGCTGGGGAGTTAACATACCCGGATATGTCACATAACCTAATTTCTGGAATACCCCATGAAAGCTTAATCTAGACTGTCAGAAAACGTAAGATTACACTAAGATTTTGAGAGCAATAATTGTTAAAAAATTGTTACTTCAATGGCAGTTTTTTAATGGTCTATTAAGGGTTCCTTGGGGGGATTTTCTTAACAGTTGAGATTGACAGGAGATTCACAGGAGAATCAAAGGGGGGAAAACATGTAGAAATGTTGTGAGCCGGATTCAAACCTGGGGAGCTGCTGTAAGGCCTCACCCTACATGGTAAGCACAATTACCCAGTGTAATTTTACATTAAACCCCTCAACCCCTGATGTTTACCTTTGTAAGGGGCGATGCATTGATGCCCACAGCCGCTAGAACAGCATTTATCGTTGTTGGGACAGTCGCAGTCACGGGAGCAGGAATCCTTACACAACCCAATTGGCTGTGTTCCCCATTTTATGCAAGGGCACACTCCTGGCTTCTCTTTGGAAACAAACATATCAGGTACATCATACTGTGACCTCAGGGGGGTATTCCAGGAAGCAGGTTATGCAACATAAGCGGGTAAGTTAACCCACCAGCTGATTCACAATGTTGCAGCAACCTAGTAGAAATGTTGCTACAACGCTGGGTGTCAGCTGGGGAGTTAACTTACCCGGATATGTCACATAACCTGCTTTCTGGAATACCCCATGAACGCTTCATCTAGACTTTCAGAAAACGTAAGATTACACTAAGATTTTGAGAGCAATAATTGTTTACAAAATGTTACTTCAGTGGCAGTTTTTTTATGGTCATTAAGGATTCCTTGGGGGGATTTTCTTAACAGTTGAGATTGACAGGAGATTCGCGGGAGAATCAAAGGGGGGAAAACATGTAGAAATGTTGTGAGCCGGATTCAAACCTGGGGAGCTGCTGTAAGGCCTCACCCTACATGGTAAGCGCAATTACCCAGTGTAATTTTACATTAAACCCCTCAGCCCCTGATGTTTACCTTTGTAGGGGGCGATGCATTGATGCCCACAGCTGCTAGAACAGCATTTATCGTTGTTGGGACAGTCGCAGTCACGGGAGCAGGAATCCTTACACAACCCAATTGGCCGTGGTCCCCATTTTATGCAAGGGCACACTCCTGGCTTCTCTTTGGAAACAAACATATCAGGTACATCTTACTGTGAGCTCAGGGGGGTATTCCAGGAAGCAGGTTATGCAACATAAGCGGGTAAGTTAACCCACCAGCTCATTCACAATGTTGCAGCAACCTAGTGGAAATGTTGTTACAACGCTGGGTGTCAGCTGGGGAGTTAACATACCCGGATATGTCACATAACCTGCTTTCTGGAATACCCCATAAACGCTTCATCTAGACTTTCAGAAAACGTAAGATTATACTAGGATTTTGAGAGCAATAATTGTTTAAAAAATGTTACTTCAATGGCAGTTTTTTAATGGTCAATTAAGGATTCCTTGGGGGGATTTTCTTAACAGTTGAGATTGACAGGAGATTCACGGGACAATCAAAGGAGAAAAAACATGTAGAAATGTTGTGAGCCGGATTCAAACCTAGGGAACTGCTGTAAGGCCTCACCCTACATGGTAAGCGCAATTACCCAGTGTAATTTAACATTAAACCCCTCAGCTCCTGATGTTTACCTGTGTAGGGGGCGATGCATTGACGCCCACAGCTGGTAGAACAGCATTTATCGTTGTTGGGACAGTCGCAGTCACGGGAGCAGGAATCCTTACACAACCCAATTGGCCGTGGTCCCCATTTCATGCAAGGGCACACTCCTAGCTTCCCTTTGGAAACAAACGTATCAGGTACATCATACTGTGAGCTCAGGGGGGTATTCCAGAAAGCAGGTTATGCAACATAAGTGGGTAAGTTAACCCACCAGTTGATTCACAATGTTGCAGCAACCTAGTGGAAATGTTGCTACAATGCTGGGTGTCAGCTGGGGAGTTAACTTACCCGGGTATGTCACATAACCTGCTTTCTGGTCTGGAATACCCCCCAGGTCATGAAGGTTTCATCTAGATTTTCAGAAAACGTAAGATTACACTAGGATTTTGAGAGCAATAATTGTTTAAAAATGTTACTTCAATGGCAGTGTTTTCATGGTCAATTATCTTTAGGATTCTTTGGGGGGATTTTTTAACAGTTGAGATTGACAGGAGATTCAGGGGAGAATCAAAGGGGGGAAGACATGTAGAAATGTTGTGAGCCGGATTCAAACCTGGGGAGCTGCTGTAAGGCTTCACCCTACATGGTAAGCGCAATTACCCAGTGTAATTTTACATTAAACCCCTCAGCTTCTGATGTTTACCTGTGTAGGGGGCGACGCATTGATGCCCACAGCTGGTAGAACAGCATTTGTGGTTGTCGGGACAGTCGCAGTCACGGGAGCATAACTCCCCACATGGCCGTGGTCCCCATCCAATGCAAGGACACACTCCTGGCTTCTCTTTGGAAACAAACATATCAGGTACATCATACTGTGAGCTCAGGGGGGTATTCCAGAAAGCAGGTTATGCAACATAAACGGGTAAGTTAAC
The DNA here is from genome assembly GCF_021917145.1 of Hypomesus transpacificus. Classification (NCBI taxonomy): domain Eukaryota; kingdom Metazoa; phylum Chordata; class Actinopteri; order Osmeriformes; family Osmeridae; genus Hypomesus; species Hypomesus transpacificus. The sequence goes on along the minus strand of NC_061077.1, from coordinate 1,719,636 downwards.
CCACCAGCTGATTCACAATGTTGCAGCAACCTACTGGCAATGTTGCTACAACGCTGGGTGTCAGCTGGGGAGTTAACTTACCCGGATATGTCACATAACCTGCTTTCTGGAATACCCCATGAACGCTTCATCTAGACTTTCAGAAAACGTAAGATTACACTAAGATTTTGAGAGCAATAATGGTTTAAAAATTTTTACTTTAATGGCAGTTTTTTAATGGTCAATTAAGGATTCCTTGGGGGGATTTTCTTAACAGTTGAGATTGACAGGAGATTCACGGGAGAATCAAAGGAGAAAAAACATGTAGAAATGTTGTGAGCCGGATTCAAACCTGGGGAGCTGCTGTAAGGCCTCACCCTACATGGTAAGCGCAATTACCCAGTGTAATTTTACATTAAACCCCTCAGCCCCCGATGTTTACCTTTGTAGGGGGCGATGCATTGACGCCCACAGCCGCTAGAACAGCATTTATCGTTGTTGAGACAGTCGCTGTCACAGGAGCAGGAATCCTTACACAACCCAATTGGGGGTGGTCCCCATTTTATGCAAGGGCACACTCCTGGCTTCTCTTTGGAAACAAACATATCAGGTACATCTTCCTGTGAGCTCAGGGGGGTATTCCAGAAAGCAGGTTATGCAACAGAAACGGGTAAGTTAACCCACCAGCTGATACATAATGTTGCAGCAACCTACTGGAAATGTTGCTACAATACTGGGTGTCAGCTGGGGAGTTAACATACCCGGGTATGTCACATAACCTGCTTTCTGGAATACCCCATGAAGGCTTCATCTAGACTTTCAGAAATTGTAAGATTACACTAGGATTTTGAGAGCAATAATTGTTTAAAAATGTTACTTCAATGGCAGTGTTTTCATGGTCAATTATCTTAAGGATTCTTTGGGGGGATTTTTTTAACAGTTGAGATTGACAGGAGATTCAGGGGAGAATCAAAGGAGAGAAAACATGTAGAAATGTTGTGAGCCGGATTCAAACCTGGGGAGCTGCTGTAAGGCCTCTCCCTACATGGTAAGCGCAATTACCCAGTGTAATTTAACATTAAACCCCTCAGCTTCTGATGTTTACCTGTGTAGGGAGCGATGCATTGATGCCCACAGCTGGTAGAACAGCATTTATCGTTGTCGGGACAGTCGCAGTCACGGGAGCATAACTCCCCACATGGCCGTGGTCCCCATCCAATGCAAGGGCACACTCCTGGCTTCTTTTTGGAAACAAACATATCAGGTACATCTTACTGTGAGCTCAGGGGGGTATTCCAGAAAGCAGGTTATGCAACATAAACGGGTATGTTAACCCACCAGCTGATTCACAATGTTGCAGCAACCTACTGGCAATGTTGCTACAACACTGGGTGTCAGCTGGGGAGTTAACATACCCGGGTATGTCACATAACCTGCTTTCTGGAATACCCCATGAAAGCTTCATCTAAACTCTCAGAAAACGTAAAATTACACTAGGATTTTGAGAGCAATAATTGTTTAAAAAATGTTACTTAAGTGGCAGTTTTTTAATGGTCAATTAAGGATTCCTTGGGGGGATTCTCTTAACAGTCGAGATTGACAGGAGATTCACGGGAGAATCAAAGGGGGGAAAACATGTAGAAATGTTGTGAGCCGGATTCAAACCTGGGGAGCTGCTGTAAGGCCTCACCCTACATGGTAAGCACAATTACCCAGTGTAATTTTACATTAAACCCCTCAGCCCCTGATGTTTACCTGTGTAGGGGGCGATGCATTGATGCCCACAGCTGGTAGAACAGCATTTGTGGTTGTCGGGACAGTCGCAGTCACGGGAGCAGGAATCCTTACACAACCCAATTGGGGGTGGTCCCCAATTTAAGCAAGGGCACACTCCTGGCTTCTCTTTGGAAACAAACATATCAGGTACATCATACTGTGAGCTCAGGGGGGTATTCCAGAAAGCAGGTTATGCAACATAAGCGGGTAAGTTAACCCACCAGTCGATTCACAATGTTGCAGCAACCTAGTGGAAATGTTGCTACAACGCTGGGTGTCAGCTGGGGAGTTAACTTACCCGGATATGTCACATAACCTGCTTTCTGGAATACCCCATGAACGCTTCATTTAGACTTTCAGAAAACGTAAGATTACATTAAGATTTTGAGAGCAATAATTGTTTAACAAATGTTACTTCAGTGGCAGTTATTTCATGGTCAATTAAGGATTCCTTGGGGGGATTTTCTTAACAGTTGAGATTGACAGGAGATTCACAGGAGAATCAAAGGGGGGAAGACATGTAGAAATGTTGCGAGCCGGATTCAAACCTGGGGAGCTGCTGTAAGGCCTCACCCTACATGGTAAGCACAATTACCCAGTGTAATTTTACATTAAACCCCTCAGCCCCTGATGTTTACCTGTGTAGGGGGCGACGCATTGATGCCCACAGCTGGTAGAACAGCATTTGTGGTTGTCGGGACAGTCGCAGTCACGGGAGCAGGAATCCTTACACAACCCAATTGGCCGTGGTCCCCAATTTAAGCAAGGGCACACTCCTGGCTTCTCTTTGGAAACAAACATATCAGGTACATCTTACTGTGAGCTCAGGGGGGTATTCCAGGAAGCAGGTTATGCAACATAAGCGGGTAAGTTAACCCACCAGCTCATTCACAATGTTGCAGCAACCTAGTGGAAATGTTGTTACAACGCTGGGTGTCAGCTGGGGAGTTAACATACCCGGATATGTCACATAACCTGCTTTCTGGAATACCCCATAAACGCTTCATCTAGACTTTCAGAAAACGTAAGATTATACTAGGATTTTGAGAGCAATAATTGTTTAAAATGTTACTTCAATGGCAGTGTTTTCATGGTCAATTATCTTAAGGATTCTTTGGGGGGATTTTTTTAACAGTTGAGATTGACAGGAGATTCAGGGGAGAATCAAAGGAGAGAAAACATGTAGAAATGTTGTGAGCCGGATTCAAACCTGGGGAGCTGCTGTAAGGCCTCACCCTACATGGTAAGCACAATTACCCAGTGTAATTTTACATTAAACCCCTCAGCTACTATCGTTTACCTTTGTAGGGGGCGATGCATTGATGCCCACAGCTGGTAGAACAGCATTTATGGTTGTCGGGACAGTCGCAGTCACGGGAGCATAACTCCCCACAATGCCGTGGTCCCCATCCAATGCAAGGACACACTCCTGGCTTCTCTTTGGAAACAAACATATCAGGTACATCATACTGTGAGCTCGGGGGGATATTCCAGGAAGCAGGTTATGCAACATAAGCGGGTAAGTTAACCCACCAGCTGATACATAATGTTGCAGCAACCTACTGGAAATGTTACTACAACGCTGGGTGTCAGTTGGGGAGTTAACTTACCCGGGTATGTCACATAACCTGCTTTCTGGAATACCCCATGAAGGCTTCATCTAGACTTTCAGAAATTGTAAGATTACACTAGGATTTTGAGAGCAATAATTGTTTAAAATGTTACTTCAATGGCAGTGTTTTCATGGTCAATTATCTTAAGGATTCTTTGGGGGGATTTTTTTAACAGTTGAGATTGACAGGAGATTCAGGGGAGAATCAAAGGAGAGAAAACATGTAGAAATGTCGTGAGCCGGATTCAAACCTGGGGAGCTGCTGTAAGGCCTCACCCTACATGGTAAGCGCAATTACCCAGTGTAATTTAACATTAAACCCCTCAGCCCCTGATGTTTACCTGTGTAGGGGGCGATGCATTGACGCCAACGGCCGTCAGAACAGCATTTCAGGTTGGTGGGACAGTCGCTGTCACGGGAGCAGAACTTCACACACTTCCCTACTGGAGGTTCTCCCAATAGCCCGCAAGGACACACTCCTGGCTTCTCTTTGGAAACAAACATATCAGGTACATCATACTGTGAGCTCAGGGGGGTATTCCAGAAAGCAGGTTATGCAACATAAGCGGGTAAGTTAACCCACCAGCTGATACATAATGTTGCAGCAACCTACTGGAAATGTTGCTACAACGCTGGGTGTCAGCTGGGGAGTTAACTTACCCGGATATGTCACATAACCTGCTTTCTGGAATACCCCATAAACGCTTCATCTAGACTTTCAGAAAACGTAAAATTACACTAAGATTTTGAGAGCAATAATTGTTTAAAAAATGTTAATTCAATGGCAGTTTTTTAATGGTCAATTATCGTAGGAATGTGGCCTCTGCACAAAAGCCCCAAATAACTTCATGCTTACAGTAATGCAGCAATCAAGTTCATGCGTATTGGGTTTTTTTCTTAGAGAGAGAGAGAGAGAGAAAGAGAGAGAGAGAGAGAGAGAGAGAGAGAGAGAGAGAGAGAGAGAGAGAGAGAGAGAGAGAGAGAGAGAGAGAGAGATCCATTAAGTGAACTTAGGCGAACTGAATCACAAATGTCAATCACAGAATGACAATTAAAAAGACATTGTTTGCAAAAAGAACCTGGTCTAAGAAACTAAGTCTGTTTGTCCTCATTTAAGCATTAAATACTATTTATACGATGTTGATCGCTAGAGAAATTCAACCAAAAAAAGTAAGCAATTCAACAAAAAATACATGAATAATTAGATTTACCTCAAAGTAAACAATGATGAAGATAATAACATTCTTTTGTGTATAAAACGTGTACTAATTAGCAACAGCCTATGCAAAACTCACCTTTAATAGGTATGTTGTTTTTTGCGGTACAAGTACTGAAATCTACAAACGTTAAAAATAGAATAAACCCCCAAATCGCGGACGAATGCATCTCCATGCTGTCTTCGCATCGGGCTCAAGACTGTAATTGTTCGGACAAGTATTCCGTATTCCAATATAAAGAGGGAGCGCGTGCACGCACTCACGCACGGGGCCATCTCTGCTCTTGCTGGTTCCCTGCGCCGCTCAATTTACATTCCCGTTCACGCGCCCCTCAGGTCATATTTAGTAACCGTAATCATGGCCTGCCAGTTTCCAGATTGTCTTTGGTGCAAGAAGTCAGCTTGTCACAATATTCAGTGCAGATTGATTTAAGACGGTAAGGGAAGCTGGGCTTCCGCTAAAATGTCAACAAATGAATGGTCAAATATTTACTATTGTGTCAACATTTTAAATGCGTTACTTAGAACACGTTCATCTCGAAGTCGAGTTCGTTCAGAATCAGCCACACATAGCAGGTCGACTCAGAGGCTTTGTTAGACATAAAACTCGACTGTGGCACAGGCCCCTACTCATATCCCTTTTTCTTACATGCTCGCTGCGCATAATGCACTAGGCCCACTCCAAAAAATGTGAGCGTCAGTATTTGGAGAGTTACAGTTTTTTACAATCGCTATGACAGTTTTTTCAATAGGCTACCAAGTTTTCTAAACTCTTAACGCTAGGGTGACCAGACGTCCTCTTTTACCCGGACATGTCCTCTTTTTGAGACCTAAACAATGCGTCCGGCAGGGATTCCAAAATCGTCCGGTATTTTGCCTCGTTGGATATTTGTGTTTCTCTGGGTCTTTCACAAACTAATGATTACGCCCGGCCTTACAAGTTTTGGAAGGGTATCTCCCTTACGTTCCCCCTTCTTGCCCAAGCTCTGACCGTATGAACTGTCATTGGTCAACCTTTTCAGTGTTGCCAGAAGCACGATAATCTCCAAATACGTTGATTGTGAGCCTTTGGTATGATACCATTTCCAATCTGGCAACAATGTGAGCACCTTGTAGCAACCGATAATGTAATAACGGCCAATAATGGAATAACGGCCAATAACGTAATAATTTAAATGTAATACTTGTAACAATAACGTAATAAATTGCCAATAATGTAATAAAGTTGTTGAGCCAATAACTTAATAACGTTTTGCCAATAATGAAATAACTTATTACTTGGTTATTACGTTATTGGCCTTGCATTAGAAAAAAAACGTTGAAATTGTAATAACACAGCCAAAAATGTAATAACTGAGATATCAGGAAAGAAAGTGTCACTCTTAGCTTTAATATTGCATCTTGCAACACTTTAAATATCTGACCTTACAGATGCCCCTCCACCCTCAAACCCTTCTCCACAGGAGGCCTTAAAGGAGCAATTAAGTGTCCATTTGGATTTATATCTCACTCTTAGGGTTCCATTATAGTACTCTGTGTATCCAACTCTTTGACCATGCAAGCACTTTGATGGAATCGTGAGTCTTTCTAAGTTCTGTGTTGCAGTTTTCAGTATGGTTTTGCAATTCACCGCCGGAGCGCTAGGGGCTGCGGGAAAGAGTCGTTATCTGACCAATGACAGCCCCACGGTCTCCATAGGTATCAGTCGCCTCGACTGGTAAAATTTTTTGGAGGTACTTTTACTCTGGGATTCTTGAATCGGCCAAAACAGTGTTAGGGCCAGTCTGATCTACAAAGCAACATTCAATTGCTTGCAGATTTGGCTGAAAATGAAATAACTGAGACGATAATGTATAATATGTAAATATGACTGCAGCCCCCTCATTCAATAATGCAATATCATACTGCTTTAATCACCGGTATTTAAAAGATAAATGTTTTTCTGATGCATATAATCTAGATGCTGCTCCTAAACTGATTTAATGCACTCATTCATCCACATATGCAAAACCATGCGGTTCTTGAATTAAAGAAATCCGTGAATTCCATAAAGATTATTTCACTGTAATGTACCGGGCACCTCTCTCTTTCTTAGGGCTAGCTTATTTGTATTTTATCATTTGGGTCTTAAGTCATTACAATTCTTACAGATATTGTTGTATAAATAGACAGTTGCTCATAATGGTGTATGTATGTAAAGCCACAGTTATTCTTCACAGTTATGTTTTTCAACTTTGAACACAGGATATTATAAGTTGTGGGGTATACTACAAAGAGAGATTAGTGGGTTAGCGAAGTATGTTGTGCTCAAAGCAAGGGTATGTGGTGACACAAAAGTGGCTTTTTAACCTGGCTTTCATTTTTTCATGCTGCAAACTTAACCTGGAACAGGTTATGTCTGAGGTTAGAGCGCAAAACATGTAATAGAACGGCCTACTGACCAATCTTGAAGTTACTTCATGTGAGAAATGTATAAGGGGAGCTCCTCCTATCCAAACATTTAATGTACCTAGATGTGTAGAGTGCTAACATGTGCAGATATGAATGCCTGCTGTGTTTGGCCCTTGAGGGCCTCAAAATGGGAGAAAAAATGTGTTTGATCAAACATTCAGGCAACAATCTCATACTCATTTTAAATGAACCAGTATATTACACATAGTTCTGAATGGCCTGGTTTGACAGGTAAATATACTATGAACTCAAACCTTCAGGGTTTGCAGAGCTAACTCAAAGATTTCCAAGTGTCACTTTCTTTGTAATATACCCCACTGGCATATATAACTGAGAATTTTTAATTAATAGCAATACACAGTCAATATTCTATTGCAAAACATGCTGAATAACTCAGAAGGTTAGTTCATATTATTCTCTAATCAGTTATTTTGTCATTAAGTTTAATTTTGATATCAGGCTTAGCTAACACAATTAAATTCCTTAATCTACACTGTTATGGAGCTAAATCAGGGCCAAATGTTTTGTTCATTCGAAAAAAAAATATTTAGTCGAAAAACTACAGTTAAACATTGAAAATGTACGTTTTGGTCGAAAACTTGAAAAATAAACTATGTATTCAAAGAAAAAATAAGTGTACCAATTTTTTTTCCAGGTTGAATAAAATGTCGATAAGATTTTTGAACAATTTTGAATAAGTTATTAATTTTCTCCCAATTTTCTCTGAAGCAATGGAACTCAGAGTCTGATGCAAAGGTTTATTCCAACACATGGTAAAAAAGTGAGTGAGCTCCGAAGAGCAGACTGGCAAGTTCTCAACATCCTCTTATATACTGTATTTTCTGCCTATTATTTGTGTCATTTTTTGCTATTGGTACAACACTGTTGGTCACAGATACATTATGCATCCTCACATTATTGGTACCTTTCTGTTGATGACTTTTTCTACGCTTTGTCACCCAATTGGCCCCTATACTAGGGTTTCTGATTACAGAAGCTGTGTCACGTTGGCATCTCTATCCTTACATAAATCTGACCATGTCCAGGCTCGTGTTGGGTGCACACACATCTTAGACTTTCTTCTAGTTGGTATGGGATGCTTGTGCTTTATAAACATAGGAAACCCCTAGACACAGACCTAGGCCTGACCTGGGTGACAGCTTCAGACTTGGTTTGCAGGAGTTTTCGGACATATATATACGTTCTAATTTACGGCTAGGCCTCTGCATTCCTTTGAGTGGTACTTCCCCATCCTCCTTTGCTAAAACCAATGTCTCACACTTCTATTGTTTTTACTCAGTCACAGCTTAGCATCAAATTTCCCATAATACAACTTAGAGTATAATATAAGGAATAACTGAGATGTTCACTTTTCCTATAGTCCCCAAGGAGATGATTGTGGACTATAGGAGGCGGCGGGAGGAGGAGCATGCACCCCTATTCATCAATTGATCGGAAGTGGAGAAGGTCAGCTGCTTCAAGTTCCTCGGGGTGAACATCAGCAATGACCTCACCTGGTCTGTTCACACGGGCAAGGTGGTCAAAGCGGCCCGTAAGCGCCTCTTCTTCCTGAGGAGACTGAAGAAGTTTGGTATAGACTCAGTCATCCTCACTAACTTTTACAGATGCACTATAGAGAGCATTCTGACTGGTTGTTTCACAGTGTGGTATGGGAGCTGCACAGACCGGGACCGCAAGGCCCTACAAAGTGTGGTACGTTCTGCTGAGTTCATCATCGGCAGGAAGCTCCCAGCCCTACAGGACACCTACCACACACATTGCCTAAGGAAAGCCATCAGGATTCTAAGAGACTGTTCCCACCCATCCTTCAGTCTCTTTACCCCGTTGCCTTCTGGCAGGCGTTACCGCAGCATCCGGTCGCGCACACGCAGACTAGACAACAGTTTCTACCCAAGGGTCATCAGGCTTCTCAATGGACACTGATATGGACATTTTTACTGCACACTAGTCACTTATACACTGTCACTTTCAGCTACTGGTTGCTCTTTCAGTAACATTGCACTACTGTACCTCACTGTACCTCGCCACCAGGCTCCTGTTTGGTCATTGACATAGTCACTGATCTGCAAATTTGCACTATTGCACTGTACTCCACTTAGGTTAGAATAGGTTATAGGGTTGAAACAGGTTTTTTGTGCATTAGGGTTTGTGCATTAGGGTTAGTATATAGTAATATATTTCAGCAGGGTGACGTAATGTTCTTCATCATCTTCCTCTTCCTCTCCCTTGTCCTGGTACTTGTCTTCCTCTCCCTCTCCCTTGTCCCACTCCTCTCCCTTGTCCTGGTACTTGTCTTCCTCTTCCTTGTGCAGGCATAACTGTATTCTTACTGTCTTCGTGTTGCTCTATATTGTTCTTTTTCCACACAAGATCAGTCCAGAGGTTGTCTTTACTGTCTTTACCATTTGGTCATGTGATTGAAAGAGCCTCAACATCTGAGTGTTTCCTAGTTGGGAATAAGCTGTGATTTACAGTGTTTGCATAACTTCAACCAGCTTTTTCTTAGTAGCAATAGAATAAAATACAGGGGATATATCTGTGTTTCATTTCTCAATATGAACAGCTGTTCACTTTGACTTTAGCCAATAAGTTAGGTTTTGACATGATGTTATCTGTTCTGACACATAGTGTGAAAGCATTGGTAAATGAGTCCCTAAAAATCGATTGTTTTGGTCTTGGTTGAGCTTGTGTGTAAAAGAAGTTCAAGCATTTTAAATTAGTGTTTACTCTATGCATTTTGTGTCAAAGCAACAAGAAATGTGTTAATTATATCAGGGCCGGTGCCACCACCGGCCCAAGGCATAAGAGAACTAAGCGGCTGCTTGAGGCCCCCATCGCGACCAGGGGGCCCCCAAGAGCACATTAAGATACAGCTTAATTTTAAAATTATATAATGTCAATGGTATCTATACAAATTTGCAATAAACTCAATATTATGTTGACTGGCTGGCAAGGAAGATAATAGCATACTACTACTGGTTTAATAAATTATCTTGGGGGCCTGCCTTTGTCAGCACCCATACAGCAACAACGTTGTCAATTGTTCGAGAACAGAAAAGATCAGTCGGCAATCGCAATCTGACACGGCAAAAAGCAATGTCACAAAAAAGGACATATTTCTCTGGTGCACAGAAAATCAGGGGAAAAGACAAAACAGCAAGATCAAGGTATGTTTGCATGATTAATTACAATTACACCTAGGCGAATGCATACTAGCCAAATATATTTCAAAATATATTTCGATTGCCATTGAACTTTGCTGTAAGGTAGGTTTGCTAACTAGGCTACATTGTGAGCTAACATAAGCTGGCTAGTTGACAGTTAAGCTCGCTAACAAAGCTAGCCTAGAGTAGCTTGCTTAGATCCTACCCTTTTGGGGTAATTGTTATAATATTCTAATATCATTATGCCTCAATTTGCTAGTTCTAGATTAGGAGTTGTGGTTTCAAGTGTACATATGGCTTGCTGCTGTGTAAAATAATTTAAGTTGTTAAATTAATATTCTGATCCGTCTATTATGTACTCATATGAATCTTTCCTAGGAGCACTGTTAAAATATTTTGGAGCTGGGTCACAACCAATGCCTCCTGCCCCAAGTGCAAGTGCTACAGTTGATGATACAGCAGGTCCGTTTTCAACAATCCCAGATCAGTATATATTGTAGGTATTTAATTTAATATCAGTTTTGTAAGTAATACGAAAATACTGTTTATCTAAGTTATTTGGAGTTTAATGTTTTGCACTTTTGCACATTGCTAGTTAAAACCATAAGCTATTAAAGTGGTTAACTTTTGTACAATAGATGCATTGTCTGGTTTGTTTAGCTACTTTTCATTACACCAAATTAAGTACACCACTTACCACTGTAAGACTTTAATACTTAAAAGTTCAAATCATCACCTGACCAATCTTGTTGGTTTGCTTCTGTTAAAATTATAAACTGTATAAGGGTGAAATCAATTTTATGATGTAAGCAACGCAACTAATAACATTGCTAATTAGTGCATTAGATTAATAGTGTGTAATTAATAGCAAGCAAATAATAATTAATTAATAAGTAATATTAATTAATTAATTAATAAAAAAATAAAGAAATAATCAATAATATTTGCGTCACAGGGGGGCCCCTAAATCAATTCTGCTTAAGGCCCCACAAAGGCTTGGGCAAGCTCTGAATTGTATAGCCAACACAGGCGGATGTTGTGCTAACTGTGTCAAGAGTTTAGTCAAACTTGATAAAGGTATTGAAAAAAGTGTCATAGCGATTGTTAAAAACTGTAACTTACCCAATGTCGGTTATGTCACATAACCTGTTCTCTGGAATACCCTTCTTGGGTGTCCTTGGCTTAACCCTTGTGCTGCCTTTGGGTCACAATAACCGAAAGGTTCACAATGACCCATCGTTGTTTTGCGACAACTGTACCCAATACAAAAACAAAGTGGAGCATTTTCTGTTAACCTTCGCACTGTGGGGCGTTCTGAGACAGCGCAACGCTGAAAAGAAAAAGCTTCACTTTGCTTTTGTATTGGGTAAAGTTGACGCAACACGACGGTGGGTCACAATAACTGAAGGGTCACAATGATCTTAAGGTTACACACACAGACACACACAGCTGAGTCAATAGAAATTGAACTGATCCTTCTCTTAGGAAACTGTGATAAAGTTCTCATACTGGACAAATAATTTAACATACAAGGTCATTCTTGCCCACACAACACATAATATGCACACATCTTGATAATGGCATGTGTAAACCAAACAACAAATATGTGTTGTTATTATATATTTATTGAAAAGACAATAATAAATATCCCAGGTATCCCTCACATATTCACACATTCACCTTCCTCTTGGTACAATCCACTCATTATATCAGGGACGGACTGGGAGTAAAAATAGGCCCTGGACTTTGATTCCAGACCAGCCTACCAGAACCGGTCCCATATACGCCACCACAGCGAGCGCCCTGCTAATGCATGCACATTCTGTGCCTGGTGTGATGCTTTAGGACTTCCACGCTTAATGCGAGCGCGCGAGCGAATTATTTTGGCTGATTTGAGCGAAAAGTAGTTTTTTGAGCTTGATGTAAAACAAACAAACATAGCCGTTTGTCCAATTGGTAAAACATTGTCTAGTGAAGGTAATTACGTTTACGTTTCTTAACCTGGTTTTCCATCTTTATATTGTCTCTATACTTTCGAACTGTCAGTGTCACTGTTAAGCGGCACTAAGGGCTGCATAGACAATCATTTGGAATAGACCAACCGGCCTGGGGGAAAGGGGCCGGCAAACCGTGTTGCTCAATCTTCTTCCAACATTTTTATTAGTAGTAAAACATTATGGGTCGGAGGGCCGGCGGCCCTCCCAGCGGCCCACCGGCCCAAAAGTGCTTCGGCCCATCGGGAATTCTCCCGATTCTCCCGATGGCCAGTCCGCTACTGCATTATATAGACCAGAGTTTTACTACTGCAATAGAGGATTTTCATCCACGTCACGTGGGTGAAACGTGGTAACTCCGATGCGCGGCCATATTGGAGGCACTCGGTGTAAACAACTAAACGGAGTACAACCAAAGAACGTATATTCTATACTCTTTGGTTACAACTGTAGCCATGTCTAAACGACCGAAATGGTCATCAAAACGCGTCCAAGATCCAAAGGCATACAGGGAAGGACTTGGGCCACAAGAAAAGGGTCGATATTTTGAGAAATTAGGATTTATTGGCGGTGCAGATCCCTACCAGTTAGCTCCATCTAACCTAGCGTCACTGTGTCCAATCCCGACCGCTGTAAACTACTATTGTCAAAAACCGAACAGTTTCCTGTCTTTTTGCCACCATTTTCTTTTGCAATCGCTAACAAAGTGTAAGTAATATTATTTTAAGCATACCAAACAATCTACGTGTCAAATTTCATAAACATATATGGACGTTTACATATCTAAATAATTTAGGAAAGTTACATTGATGAGAGAAAGCCGAAAGACCACTCAGGCGACGCTCGGGCGACGTTCTCTACTCTGACATGAGAAGAGTTCAACAAAACATCCAGCAGGTGGTGGTAAACAGTCAAATTGAGATTTTATCGCATAGTTTTGAGATGTTGAAGCGTGATATCTTATTGTCCCCGGATATATTGACAGCATTATGGTCAGTTTGGTGACCCTGGATCAAGTTAATATCCCCGTAAAAACAGCAGCAGCGAGTGTTTACTACAAGTATAAGTGTAGTCGGGTTTGGACAAGGGTAGCGCACGGCTAATTTACCGGCGCCAGCGTCTTTCTACCGGCTCTAGTAAAGGATAAGCTAACTCTATTTTTTTTTACAATATTTAGCTCGAAAGGTAGGAAGTTAAAGCTTAACGTGAAATCAGTAAATCAGCTGAAAACGTGATACAATCATTTTTATCAATATTTGAAGTGGCATTTTCTCAGAATGTTAGCTAATAACCGGTCGGGATTGGACACAGTGACGTTACTTAGATCCGTGACGACCCGGTGATTCTGCCTTCAGTTGGATATCTCGATATTGTTAACTACCTGGTTTTCTCGCCGAACCCATACATTTGCAGTAGTTTGATATGAATTATATTATGTCAACGTCAGCTTTACAGTAAAATAAGCGCACAGTAAAAACAATAAAAGCAGTAATTGTTTTTACTATTTACTATTAAAAATATTATCATTACAATAGAAAATTTGTTTTGAGCCGCTGAAATAAACATTTCACAATACCTGACAAGAAATGTGCCAAACAAATCCGTATGTTGTCCAGATTTTTCCCTCGTAGATCTTGGTTGAGCTATGCCAACCAAGCGCCCCCTTTCCTCTGACAATCTCTGGCATTCCTTTCCCTGGTTTTTACTAACTTTTGGAAGTCGATAATATACCAAATGTTTTTCACGATCTGTCCTATTTGTACAACCTGAAACACGGCAATAATTCAAAAATTTCCTTGACGACGTTCGGGGTATACCTACTTCAGTGCCAGTGCTTTGTTGTGATGCGGAGTGCCTCCAAGATGGCGACTTTCGGTCTGATGACACGTCGGTGAAAACCCTTTATAGTGTCTTGCACAGAAAACACAAGTGAAGACATCAAAGTTACCATTTGATGTAGTTGGTAGTTAGTAAAAATGTATGAAATGTCATAATACTTTATCTTGAAGATAAGTGTTTACATAAATGCAATGCAATTTTTCAGGGGCATAGTTTTCAACAAAAATGCATCAACTGGTTCTTTGAGTAACAAGTAATTGAACCCCTTCCAAACCAACCAAAGGCAAATATTTATGATGTGTCAGTCATTGCATCAAACATTTAAACATGCATTCATCGATTGAATTAAAAAGCTCAGATACTGTAGAAGAAAATGAAACAATCATTCATACTGAATTATATCAGTTACAGTTAATGATAGTGACTATAGGCTAACCATATGGATTAATTGGCAGGCATTTCACCATAGATAAATCCAACTCTACTGGGGTAATATAGAAATTGCTCGAATCAGAATAACAGAACACTGATAAGCTCGTGTGCGCCCCCATGTGGACAGAGATGGAATGGCTTGAAGAGGACTACATGATTTAGTACGGTCTTCTCTGGGAAGGTTTTCATGGTGAGATGTTAACTTCCATACTAAGCCAATTAAGTATCCAGGAAACTGCGTTTCGTGGCTAGAAAAAGCTCAATAAGAATGATTAAACATAGACTTAGCTGCAAGTGATGCGTGGGCATCATCTCGCAGTTTCTTCTTCTGTCTTTTCTCTGCTCCTGACTCCTGCTGTCTTTTCGAGGACATTTCCCCCCCAAAATTGACTTATAGCCTAGTCAAAGCCCCAGGCAGAGCTTGATGTGCCAGGTGGAGTGGCGGCACTGTTCACTAGGGTTATGATTTGCAGACACACGTATGTGATTTCCCTCTCTGCTGATTCCAGCAGGCCCCGCATTCACAATCTAATGAAGTCACCAGAGGCGTTTTTAGACATAACACTCTACTGGGGCACAGGCCCCTAATTTATATCCCTTTTTTTTCTTTCAAGCTTGCTGCACAAAATTCAATAATAATTCCCCTTGTTTAACCCTCTATATAACAGGTCAGGGACTCAAGTTTAATACCAGCTTTGGAAGGGACATCGATAGTCAAAATAAGACGATCGGTAGGCCTATCATATAGAAACTATCTTTAGTTTTCTTATGTTTTCTTAGCCTACCTAGCCTAAGTTAACTCCCCAGCTGACACCTGACATTGCAACATTGTGAATCAGCTGGTGGGTTAACTGAACTGGTTATGTTGCATATAGGTTATAACCTGCTTTCTGGACAACCCCCTTGGACTGCTGTTTCGGTGCTGCAGTGGCTATTTGGCAAGCTCAGATGAGCGTGCTAACATGGAATTCTGCGTGCATGTAGGTTTGGGTTTTTGCTTAAACACTTTTACAAGCGCTAATTGGGATTAACTGCGTTAATTTTCCGGGATTATCAATCTAAAAGAATGCACTGACTCAGGGGCGGTTTTAGGCACAGGCAGACTGGGGAATTGGCATATTGGCGCCCCCTTCAGGCAGCTGCAGGCACCCCTGCTTGCTGAGACGGTGCTGCTTGGGCGTCGCCGCAATGTAACTTGGGGGGGGTCAGGTCCCCCCCACTTAAAAAAAAGTTGTTTGGACCCCCCCACATTTGCGATCAAAATATTAGTGCATGACTGGTCTACTAGTCCAGCGATCTTTCCATTGCTTCACAATCAAATCCGTTCCACTTTAGCTCCATCTTGTGACTCCACTAATAAGCTAATACCAATCACTTGTGTAAGTGACTGAGTGGGCGCGTGTCTGTGTGGTTGCCATGGCGCAGCTGTGACGAGCTGGGCAGAGAGAATAACAGAAATTTGTATTTCTATATTTTCCGAGACCCAAAACTCTGCCGAAAGCGGAGATATTCTTTATATGTCTGTGCGGTCAGAAATATAACTTTCTGCTTTCTCTGAGAAATTTGTCACCAGATTTGCATTGGTCTCTATGAGGAGAGAGTTGGACTTTGTCTCGCTCTTGTGGGGCTCTGATCAAATGTGCAAGTCTGTTGGATTCCACAGACAACTGTCTACAACATTTCGTATCTATTAATCCAAAAACGAAGCATGAAGAGTGAAAATTGTGGCAATTCTGGCAAACTACAAATATTTCAACGAGATTCCGAAGCTCCTTCACTCTAAGCATTTCAGTCAGCACTCTAGGCTCTCATATACACATATACATACACTCTAGGCTCTCATATATATATATATATATATATATATATATATATATATATATATACAGTGCCCTCCAAAAGTATTGGAACAGTGAGGCCAATTCCTTTATTTTTGCTGTAGACTGAAAACATTTGGGCTTGACATCAAACGATGAATGTGAAACCAGAGATCAACGTTTCAGCTTTTATTTCCAGGTATTTACATCAGGATCTGATGCACAAATTAGAAAATATCACCTTTTTGTTCGAACCCACCCATTTGTCACGTGAGCAAAAGTATTGGAACATATGACTGACAGGTGTGTTTTGTTGCCCAGGTGTGTCCTATTACATACATTATTCAATCAATAAATACCACTGAATGTCTACACTCAGGTTCAGATTGGGTAAGATAGGTTTTGTCTATGCAGACTGTATTCAGAGGTGAAAACAACATGAAAACCGGAGCGCTGTCTTTGGGTGAAAAACAAGCAATTGTGAGTTTTAGAGAAGATGGAAAATCAATCAGAGCCATTGCAGAAACATTGGCCATAGCCAGTACAACCATTTGGAATGTCCTGAAGAAGAAGAAAACTACTGGTGTACTAAGTAACAGACGTCGAACAGGTAGACCAAGGAAAACATCAGCAGTTGATGACAGAAACATTGTGAGAGCTGTAAAGAAAGACCCTAAAACAACTGTTAGTGAGATCAGCAACAACCTCCAGATGGCAGGAGTGAAGGTATCACTATCTACTGTTCGCAGAAGACTTCATGAACAAAAGTACAAGGGCTACACCAGAAGATGCAAACCACTCATTAGCAAGAAGAATAGGAAGGCCAGGCTGGAATTTGCCAAAAAGTACAGAGATGAACCTCAAAAATTCTGGGACAAAGTTTTATGGACTGATGAGACAAAGATTAACTTTTACCAAAGTGATGGAAAGGCTAAAGTTTGGAGAAAGAAAGGAACTGCTCATGATCCCAAACACACAAGCTCATCTGTGAAACACGGTGGAGGTAATGTCATGGCTTGGGCTTGCATGGCTTCTTCTAGGACGGGCTCATTAATCTTCATTGAGGATGTAACACATGATGGCAGCAGCAAAATGAACTCGGAAGTCTACAGAAACATTTTGTCTGCCAATTTAAGGAAAGATGCAACCAAACTGATTGGCAGAGCCTTCATCATGCAGCAAGATAACGACCCAAAACACACTGCCAAAACAACAAAGGAGTTCATCAGGGGCAAGAAATGGAAGGTATTAGACTGGCCAAGTCAATCTCCAGACTTAAACCCTATAGAGCATGCATTTTACCTGCTTAAGAGGAGACTGAAGGGAGGAACCCCACAAAACAAACAACAACTGAAAGAGGCTGCAGTGAAAGCCTGGGAAAGCATCAAAAAGGAAGAATGCAAAAGTTTGGTGACGTCAATGGGTCACAGACTTGCTGCAGTTATTGAAAGCAAAGGATTTGCAACTAAATATTAAGTCTTATTCACTTAAATATGTTTTAAGTATATCTGTTCCAATACTTTTGCTCACATGACAAATGGGTGGATTCAAACAAAATGTGATATTTTCTTAGTTGTGCATCAGATCCTGATGTAAATACCTGGAAATAAAAGCTGAAACGTTGATCTCTGGTCTCACGTTCATTATTTGATGTCAAGCCCAAATGTTTTCAGTCTACAGCAAAAATAAAGGAATTCGCCTCACTGTTCCAATACTTTTGGAGGGCACTGTATATATATATATATATACATACATACACACCCATGTAAATCTCAGAAACGGTTTGAAAAACTCATGAAACATAATCAGTGATATTGAAAAAAGTTTAATAGATATCAAAAAGCTGAATTTTCTCAAATAGTTTAGGGTTTTGTTAAAATTTTGAAGTTTAAATGGTAGCCATTTAAACCATAGGGGATTTCGTTGCTACATGTTAGGCTTAGTCTGTAACATGAAGGCAAAACTGATTCAACCATTAAAACCATATATCATCAGAAAGCTTATACCCTCAGGATGTTATCTAATGAGACAAGAGACACGTCCTTCTCTCCATATTAATATGCTGCCCATGCATAATAAATTGGGTATTGGTAAATAGAGTAGGGGAGAATGGAGTGATTTGTGCCAGCGGGGAAGTTGTGCCACCCCCCGTTTCTAGGGAACCACAAAAGAAATTGGTCATGTGGCCACACATTTTTGAAGAGTCATTTTACTCATCCTGTAAAGAACAGAGCCTCATTGCATGAGAGATAAACACATTTAAGTTAAAAAAAAATGTTTTGCCTTCCAAAGTAAAATTTATATGATCAAGGTTATAGACAAGTTTGAAAACATTTCACACGTGTTTTAGTGCTTTAGTAAGCTACACAATGAGTCTATTTGGGACAGTTGCATGATTTTAGCTCAAAACTGCTGGATGATGCATTTTTTTCCAAAAACGTGGGATTGGGGTGATTTGTGCCAAAGGGCCTGGGGTAAATTGTGCCAGATCTGTGAAGAGAATTGCAGTAAATTTAGTCTTCATTTGAATTTCATTTTGTTCTGAACATGTGTTTATGTAAATTGCCTTTAAATAGAATAGTTTTTTTTCTCCATTTGAACTCAACTTTGTTCTGTTCTGATTTGTTCATGAACCCCTAGGTCTTGTTTAAGAAAATTGACCATTGATGTCAGACATTCCAAGTCTCCCGGAAGTTGGTATATTTCTACATATTTCTACCAACAAAAATAAAGACCCCTCTGCATTCCACATGAACGCTGGTCACGTCCGGACTAGCAGCAAGCTTAACTGTCCGTTTATGAAAGGATGCGGGAACAACTGCTGGACTAAACATAACAGCTTTGCATGGAGCTGGGAGTGGGGAGTGAGGATGGGGGTGAGGCTGAGAGTGGAGGTGAGGCTAGGTGTGGAGGTGAGGTTAGGAGTGGGGAGTGAGGATGGGGGTGAGGCTGAGAGTGGAGGTGAGGCTAGGTGTGGAGGTGAGGTTAGGAGTGGGGAGTGAGGATGGGGGTGAGGCTGAGAGTGGAGGTGAGGCTAGGTGTGGAGGTGAGGTTAGGAGTGGGGAGTGAGGATGGGGGTGAGGCTGAGAGTGGAGGTGAGGCTAGGTGTGGAGGTGAGGTTAGGAGTGGGGAGTGAGGATGGGGGTGAGGCTGAGAGTGGAGGTGAGGCTAGGTGTGGAGGTGAGGTTAGGAGTGGGGAGTGAGGACGGGGGTGAGGCTGAGAGTGGAGGTGAGGCTAGGTGTGGAGGTGAGGTTAGGAGTGGAGGTGAGGCTGGGGTGAATCAGGGAGTGCAGGTGAGGCTGGGGTGGGGCAGGGAGTGGGGGTGAGGTTAGGAGTGAGAGCAGTGGGACATTTCAGCCCTGCCTCAACTAGAGGCAGACAAAGTCTGGGCCAGATCTCCAGGAGAACGTGTACTTGAGCAGTTCTCATTCTTGGATTGTTTCATCATCTGTTTTTGCAGCAAAGCCGGACCATTTAAGATGCATCTCTGGAAGCACACCAGACAGGGTCTCTGGCAGCGCACTCAGGAACAAGAAGAGGAATGAAAGTTTTACGTTGAAAGTTTTATTTTGGTTAGAACAGTACATACATAGTATTAAATCAGGCACTCCTTTGCCTTCAGATGAACCAATGACATACAGTACTTTAAAAACCTCAACCTCAGAATGTTTGACATCCTAACCAATCAGCATGGCTCGCTGCAGGAGTGGCCACAGGTTGTCCGGCAGCACTTCTAGTCTCCTAGACACAAGATGCAATGGTGCCCACAGCCGTTAGAACAGCATCTCTCGTTGTTGGGACAGTCGCAGTCACTGGAGCACAACTCCACGCAAGACCCTGCTCCGACCCTCGTGCGAGGACAAATGCCTGGCTTCCCTTTGGAAACACACATATCAGGTATATCATATGTGAGCCCAGAGGGGTATTCCAGAAAGCAGGTTATGCAGCATAAGCAGGTAAGTTAACCGACCAGCTGTTTCACAATGTTGCAGCAACCTATTGGAAATGTTGCTACAACGCATAACCTGTATGTCACATAACCTTCTTTCTGGTCTGGAATACCCCCCAGGTCATGAACGCTTCATCTAGACTGTCAGAAAACGTAAGATTACACTAGGAATTTGAGAGCAATAATTGTTAAAATTGGCAGTTTTCTCATGGTCAATTATCTTAAGGATTCTTTGGGGGGCTTTTCTTAACAGTTGAGATTGACAGGAGAATCAAAGGGGGGAAGACATGTAGAAATGTTGTGAGCCGGATTCAAACCTGGGGAGCTGCTGTAAGGCCTCACCCTACATGGTAAGCACAATTACCCAGTGTAATTTAACATTAAACCCCTCAGCCCCTGATGTTTACCTTTGTAGGGGGCGATGCATTGACGCCCACAGCGGCTAGAACAGCATTTATCGTTGTTGGGACAGTCGCAGTCACGGGAGCAGGAATCCTTACACAACCCAATTGGCCGTGGTCCCCATCCAATGCAAGGGCACACTCCTGGCTTCTCTTTGGAAACAAACATATCAGGTACATCATACTGTGAGCTCAGGGGGGTATTCCAGAAAGCAGGTTATGCAACATAAGCGGGTAAGTTAACCCACCAGCTGATACATAATGTTGCAGCAACCTAGTGGAAATGTTGCTACAACGCTGGGTGTCAACTGGGGAGTTAACATACCCGGATATGTCACATAACCTGCTTTCTGGAATACCCCATAAACGCTTCATTTAGACTTTCAGAAAACGTAAGATAACACTAAGATTTTGAAAGCAATAATTGTTTAACAAATGTTACTTCAGTGGCAGTTATTTCATGGTCAATTAAGGATTCCTTGGGGGGATTTTCTTAACAGTTGAGATTGACAGGAGATTCACAGGAGAATCAAAGGGGGGAAGACATGTAGAAATGTTGCGAGCCGGATTCAAACCTGGGGAGCTGCTGTAAGGCCTCACCCTACATGGTAAGCACAATTACCCAGTGTAATTTTACATTAAACCCCTCAGCTACTATCGTTTACCTTTGTAGGGGGCGATGCATTGATGCCCACAGCTGGTAGAACAGCATTTGTGGTTGTCGGGACAGTCGCAGTCACGGGAGCATAACTCCCCACAATGCCGTGGTCCCCATCCAATGCAAGGGCACACTCCTGGCTTCTCTTTGGAAACAAACATATCAGGTACATCATACTGTGAGCTCGGGGGGATATTCCAGGAAGCAGGTTATGCAACATAAGCGGGTAAGTTAACCCACCAGCTGATTCACAATGTTGCAGCAACCTACTGGAAATGTTGCTACAACGCTGGGTGTCAGCTGGGGAGTTAACTTACCCGGGTATGTCACATAACCTGCTTTCTGGAATACCCCATGAACGCTTCATCTAGACTCACAGAAAACGTAAGATTACACTAAGATTTTGAGAGCAATAATTGTTTAAAAATGTTACGTCAATGGCAGTGTTTTCATGGTCAATTATCTTAAGGATTCCTTGGGGGGATTTTTTTAACAGTTGAGATTGACAGGAGATTCACAGGAGAATCAAAGGGGGGAAGACATGTAGAAATGTTGCGAGCCGGATTCAAACCTGGGGAGCTGCTGTAAGGCCTCACCCTACATGGTAAGCACAATTACCCAGTGTAATTTTACATTAAACCCCTCAGCCCCTGATGTTTACCTGTGTAGGGGGCGATGCATTGATGCCCACAGCGGCTAGAACAGCATTTGTGGTTGTCGGGACAGTCGCAGTCACGGGAGCAGGAATCCTTACACAACCCAATTGGCCGTGGTCCCCAATTTAAGCAAGGGCACACTCCTGGCTTCTCTTTGGAAACAAACATATCAGGTACATCATACTGTGAGCTCAGGGGGGTATTCCAGAAAGCAGGTTATGCAACATAAGCGGGTAAGTTAACCCACCAGTTGATTCACAATGTTGCAGCAACCTAGTGGAAATGTTGCTACAACGCTGGGTGTCAGCTGGGGAGTTAACTTACCCGGATATGTCACATAACCTGCTTTCTGGAATACCCCATGAACGCTTCATTTAGACTTTCAGAAAACGTAAGATTACATTAAGATTTTGAGAGCAATAATTGTTTAACAAATGTTACTTCAGTGGCAGTTATTTCATGGTCAATTAAGGGTTCCTTGGGGGGATTTTCTTAACAGTTGAGATTGACAGGAGATTCACAGGAGAATCAAAGGGGGGAAGACATGTAGAAATGTTGCGAGCCGGATTCAAACCTGGGGAGCTGCTGTAAGGCCTCACCCTACATGGTAAGCGCAATTACCCAGTGTAATTTTACATTAAACCCCTCAGCCCCTGATGTTTACCTGTGTAGGGGGCGATGCATTGATGCCCACAGCTGGTAGAACAGCATTTGTGGTTGTCGGGACAGTCGCAGTCACGGGAGCAGGAATCCTTACACAACCCAATTGGCCGTGGTCCCCAATTTAAGCAAGGGCACACTCCTGGCTTCTCTTTGGAAACAAACATATCAGGTACATCATACTGTGAGCTCGGGGGGATATTCCAGGAAGCAGGTTATGCAACATAAGCGGGTAAGTTAACCCACCAGTTGATTCACAATGTTGCAGCAACCTACTGGCAATGTTACTACAACGCTGGGTGTCAGCTGGGGAGTTAACATACCCGGGTATGTCACACAACCTGCTTTCTGGAATACCCCATGAAAGCTTCATCTAGACTCACAGAAAACGTAAAATTACACTAGGATTTTGAGAGCAATAATTGTTTAAAAATGTTACGTCAATGGCAGTGTTTTCATGGTCAATTATCTTAAGGATTCTTTGGGGGGATTTTTTTAACAGTTGAGATTGACAGGAGATTCACGGGAGAATCAAAGGGGGGAAGACATGTAGAAATGTTGCGAGCCGGATTCAAACCTGGGGAGCTGCTGTAAGGCCTCACCCTACATGGTAAGCGCAATTACCCAGTGTAATTTAACATTAAACCCCTCAGCCCCTGATGTTTACCTGTGTAGGGGGCGATGCATTGACGCCCACAGCGGCTAGAACAGCATTTATCGTTGTTGGGACAGTCGCAGTCACGGGAGCAGGAATCCTTACACAACCCAATTGGCCGTGGTCCCCATCCAATGCAAGGGCACACTCCTGGCTTCTCTTTGGAAACAAACATATCAGGTACATCATACTGTGAGCTCAGGGGGGTATTCCAGAAAGCAGGTTATGCAACATAAGCGGGTAAGTTAACCCACCAGTTGATTCACAATGTTGCAGCAACCTACTGGAAATGTTGCTACAACGCTGGGTGTCAGCTGGGGAGTTAACTTACCCGGATATGTCACATAACCTGCTTTCTGGAATACCCCATGAACGCTTCATTTAGACTTTCAGAAAACGTAAGATTACATTAAGATTTTGAGAGCAATAATTGTTTAACAAATGTTACTTCAGTGGCAGTTATTTCATGGTCAATTAAGGATTCCTTGGGGGGATTTTCTTAACAGTTGAGATTGACAGGAGATTCACAGGAGAATCAAAGGGGGGAAGACATGTAGAAATGTTGCGAGCCGGATTCAAACCTGGGGAGCTGCTGTAAGGCCTCACCCTACATGGTAAGCGCAATTACCCAGTGTAATTTTACATTAAACCCCTCAGCTACTATCGTTTACCTTTGTAGGGGGCGATGCATTGATGCCCACAGCTGGTAGAACAGCATTTGTGGTTGTCGGGACAGTCGCAGTCACGGGAGCAGGAATCCTTACACAACCCAATTGGGGGTGGTCCCCATCCAATGCAAGGGCACACTCCTGGCTTCTCTTTGGAAACAAACATATCAGGTACATCATACTGTGAGCTCGGGGGGATATTCCAGGAAGCAGGTTATGCAACATAAGCGGGTAAGTTAACCCACCAGCTGATTCACAATGTTGCAGCAACCTACTGGAAATGTTGCTACAACGCTGGGTGTCAGCTGGGGAGTTAACTTACCCGGGTATGTCACATAACCTGCTTTCTGGAATACCCCATGAACGCTTCATCTAGACTCACAGAAAACGTAAGATTACACTAAGATTTTGAGAGCAATAATTGTTTAAAAATGTTACGTCAATGGCAGTGTTTTCATGGTCAATTATCTTAAGGATTCTTTGGGGGGATTTTTTTAACAGTTGAGATTGACAGGAGATTCACGGGAGAATCAAAGGGGGGAAGACATGTAGAAATGTTGCGAGCCGGATTCAAACCTGGGGAGCTGCTGTAAGGCCTCACCCTACATGGTAAGCGCAATTACCCAGTGTAATTTAACATTAAACCCCTCAGCCCCTGATGTTTACCTTTGTAGGGGGCGATGCATTGATGCCCACATCTGGTAGAACAGCATTTGTGGTTGTCGGGACAGTCGCAGTCACGGGAGCAGGAATCCTTACACAACCCAATTGGGGGTGGTCCCCATCCAATGCAAGGGCACACTCCTGGCTTCTCTTTGGAAACAAACACATCAGGTACATCATACTGTGAGCTCAGGGGGGTATTCCAGAAAGCAGGTTATGCAACATAAGCGGGTAAGTTAACCCACCAGTTGATTCACAATGTTGCAGCAACCTAGTGGAAATGTTGCTACAAAACTGGGTGTCAGCTGGGGAGTTAACATACCCGGGTATGTCACATAACCTGCTTTCTGGAATACCCCATGAAAGCTTCATCTAGACTCTCAGAAAACGTAAAATTACACTAGGATTTTGAGAGCAATAATTGTTTAAAAATGTTACGTCAATGGCAGTGTTTTCATGGTCAATTATCTTAAGGATTCTTTGGGGGGATTTTTTTAACAGTTGAGATTGACAGGAGATTCACGGGAGAATCAAAGGGGGGAAGACATGTAGAAATGTTGCGAGCCGGATTCAAACCTGGGGAGCTGCTGTAAGGCCTCACCCTACATGGTAAGCGCAATTACCCAGTGTAATTTAACATTAAACCCCTCAGCCCCTGATGTTTACCTTTGTAGGGGGCGATGCATTGATGCCCACATCTGGTAGAACAGCATTTGTGGTTGTCGGGACAGTCGCAGTCACGGGAGCAGGAATCCTTACACAACCCAATTGGGGGTGGTCCCCATCCAATGCAAGGGCACACTCCTGGCTTCTCTTTGGAAACAAACACATCAGGTACATCATACTGTGAGCTCAGGGGGGTATTCCAGAAAGCAGGTTATGCAACATAAGCGGGTAAGTTAACCCACCAGTTGATTCACAATGTTGCAGCAACCTAGTGGAAATGTTGCTACAAAACTGGGTGTCAGCTGGGGAGTTAACATACCCGGGTATGTCACATAACCTGCTTTCTGGAATACCCCATGAAAGCTTCATCTAGACTCTCAGAAAACGTAAAATTACACTAGGATTTTGAGAGCAATAATTGTTTAAAAATGTTACGTCAATGGCAGTGTTTTCATGGTCAATTATCTTAAGGATTCTTTGGGGGGATTTTTTTAACAGTTGAGATTGACAGGAGATTCAGGGGAGAATCAAAGGAGAGAAAACATGTAGAAATGTTGTGAGCCGGATTCAAACCTGGGGAGCTGCTGTAAGGCTTCACCCTACATGGTAAGCGCAATTACCCAGTGTAATTTTACATTAAACCCCTCAGCTTCTGATGTTTACCTGTGTAGGGGGCGACGCATTGATGCCCACAGCTGGTAGAACAGCATTTGTGGTTGTCGGGACAGTCGCAGTCACGGGAGCATAACTCCCCACATGGCCGTGGTCCCCATCCAATGCAAGGACACACTCCTGGCTTCTCTTTGGAAACAAACATATCAGGTACATCATACTGTGAGCTCAGGGGGGTATTCCAGAAAGCAGGTTATGCAACATAAGCGGGTAAGTTAACCCACCAGTTGATTCACAATGTTGCAGCAACCTAGTGGAAATGTTGCTACAACGCTGGGTGTCAGCTGGGGAGTTAACTTACCCGGATATGTCACATAACCTGCTTTCTGGAATACCCCATGAACGCTTCATTTAGACTTTCAGAAAACGTAAGATTACATTAAGATTTTGAGAGCAATAATTGTTTAACAAATGTTACTTCAGTGGCAGTTATTTCATGGTCAATTAAGGGTTCCTTGGGGGGATTTTCTTAACAGTTGAGATTGACAGGAGATTCACAGGAGAATCAAAGGGGGGAAGACATGTAGAAATGTTGCGAGCCGGATTCAAACCTGGGGAGCTGCTGTAAGGCCTCACCCTACATGGTAAGCGCAATTACCCAGTGTAATTTTACATTAAACCCCTCAGCCCCTGATGTTTACCTGTGTAGGGGGCGATGCATTGATGCCCACAGCTGGTGGAACAGCATTTGTGGTTGTCGGGACAGTCGCAGTCACGGGAGCAGGAATCCTTACACAACCCAATTGGCCGTGGTCCCCAATTTAAGCAAGGGCACACTCCTGGCTTCTCTTTGGAAACAAACATATCAGGTACATCATACTGTGAGCTCGGGGGGATATTCCAGGAAGCAGGTTATGCAACATAAGCGGGTAAGTTAACCCACCAGTTGATTCACAATGTTGCAGCAACCTACTGGCAATGTTGCTACAACGCTGGGTGTCAGCTGGGGAGTTAACATACCCGGGTATGTCACACAACCTGCTTTCTGGAATACCCCATGAAAGCTTCATCTAGACTCACAGAAAACGTAAAATTACACTAGGATTTTGAGAGCAATAATTGTTTAAAAATGTTACGTCAATGGCAGTGTTTTCATGGTCAATTATCTTAAGGATTCTTTGGGGGGATTTTTTTAACAGTTGAGATTGACAGGAGATTCACGGGAGAATCAAAGGGGGGAAGACATGTAGAAATGTTGCGAGCTGGATTCAAACCTGGGGAGCTGCTGTAAGGCCTCACCCTACATGGTAAGCGCAATTACCCAGTGTAATTTAACATTAAACCCCTCAGCCCCTGATGTTTACCTGTGTAGGGGGCGATGCATTGACGCCCACAGCCGCTAGAACAGCATTTATGGTTGTTGGGACAGTCGCAGTCACGGGAGCAGGAATCCTTACACAACCCAATTGGGGGTGGTCCCCATTTTATGCAAGGGCACACTCCTGGCTTCTCTTTGGAAACAAACATATCAGGTACATCTTCCTGTGAGCTCAGGGGGGTATTCCAGGAAGCAGGTTATGCAACATAAGCGGGTAAGTTTACCCACCAGTTGATTCACAATGTTGCAGCAACCTACTGGCAATGTTGCTACAACGCTGGGTGTCAGCTGGGGAGTTAACATACCCAGGTATGTCACATAACCTGCTTTCTGGAATACCCCATGAAAGCTGATGACTCTCAGAAAACGTAAAATTACACTAGGATTTTGAGAGCAATAATTGTTTAAAAATGTTACGTCAATGGCAGTGTTTTCATGGTCAATTATCTTAGTAATGGGGCCTTTGCACAAAAGCCCCAAATAACTTCATGCTTACAGTAATGCAGCAATCAAGTTCATGCATATTGTTAGAGAGAGAGAGAGAGAGAGAGAGAGAGAGAGAGAGAGAGAGAGAGAGAGAGAGAGAGAGAGAGAGAGAGAGAGAGAGAGAATATATTAAGTGAACTTAGGCGAAATGAAATCATGTTGACAATCACAAATGTCAATCACAGAATGACAATACATTGACTTTAAAGAGAGCTTCTTGCAAACATTGTTTGCAGGAAGCACCTGGTCTAAGAAACTAAGTCGGTTTGTCCTAATTGAAGCATTAAATACTTTTTACAAGATGTTGATCGCTAGAGAAATTCAACAAAAAAAAGTAATCAATTCAACAAACAATACATGAATAAATATAGCTGCAAGCAGCGATGCGGGTTCCTCCGCAAAACGGCATAATATCATAAACTTGCATACTGCAGAAGATCGAGGCTTGGACAACACGAGAGCAAAACGACTTCATGTTTGTCCAAAATCAATTCCAGACTCTGTCATTGCACAACAAACTAAAGTCACGTGGGAAACTGGGCTAGTGCGGCGTTCATCTTCAGCTCCTTGCAAGAAAAGCCTGTGAGGTTTGGCAGCCGACTCTCTCGTCCCATTAAACTACACAACATGCACAATCAGGGTGACCAACAAGATTATATTAACTAACCAACAATAACATTACAAACATCTAACTGAACGAACACAACAACTGAAATCCCTCGCAAGGCTGTTGTAACCAAACTATTTTCCACAAGTCTTTGCGTAATTGGACATGCCGCACTGCATGCTGGGTACCCAAGGGTGCTGACGCTGATTATCTAGCAGTGCTCCGACTGCGTGATATGAGTATTAGTTTTTTCTCAGCTTTGGGACAAAGGTTAAGAAACGGTTGACATTTCAAGGTTAAATTGCATGAAATTGTGCATGGTATTTCAGAATGATGTCTGCCTGTTTAACTAAACGAGTAATCAAAATCATGACAGGCCAAAAGACTGTGCCTGGATTTGAACCTGTGACCTTATGCT
Organism: Hypomesus transpacificus; assembly: GCF_021917145.1. NCBI lineage: Eukaryota > Metazoa > Chordata > Actinopteri > Osmeriformes > Osmeridae > Hypomesus > Hypomesus transpacificus. Next base: position 1,690,857 of record NC_061077.1, on the reverse strand, counting down.
TTACAGTACAACGTTTCAACCCATTGAGCTACCCGTAAAGCTGAGAAATTCTTGTCAGTTTCTGTAAAAAAAAAAAAGATGTATATCCTGTAGCATGGCTTGTTCGATTCGGCCAAAGCTTAAACAGCTCAAATTCAATGATCTTTTGACATATCAAGGTGAAATTGCGCATGGTATTTCAAAACAATGTCATCCTGTTTAACTAAACATATATTCAAATTTAAGACAGACTCAGTGAGGCTGGATTTGAACCTACGACCTTACACTTTGCAGGTCACCCTTCCAGCTCGTTGAGCTATTATGGGTGTTGAGTATTATCATGTTCAGTTACTCTACAAAAAAAAAGCTTTTTCTCCAATGGTGAGCATTGTCAGATTTGGTCCAAGTTCAAACAGCTGTAATTCAGTCATATTTTGACATATCAAGGTGAAATTGTTATGGTTCTTCAGAGGCATGTCACCTTAAAGTCTATTAGGTTTGAAAACCTATCATTCAAAATGACATTTGATTTAGTGACACAAACATATTGAGGCAATGTGGACATTTATATAAATACACCCCTTTCAGCCATTTTGTATTTTATTCAATTGCTATAAGTAACGTTTTTAAATATGTCAATGATACATATCTGTACAAAATCTCAAGTTAATTTGACCTTTGGTTCAAGAGAAGAGGTATTTTGAAGGTTCTCCCAAATTATCATTGTACAGGAAAATAGATCAGGCGGACCTTATGGTTCCTTGAGGCTTTTTTGGTAGCCATGAGAAATAAGACATGCACACCAGGTTTCAGAAGAATTGGAGCAATGGGGTGGAAATGCTATCACTTTGAAAATCAGACTTTTGGGCGTTTCCTGTGGTGCCCCCTATGGTCTGATGTGGGCCAGTTTGTGTTTGGGCCGTAGTTGTGGCATGTTGTATCAATATGCCAAATTTCAAAACTTTTTACCAATGTGTTCATGAGATAAATTACTAGAATAATAATAATAATAATACCAACAAACACAATAGGGTCCTCCTGACGGAGGAACCCTAATTAGATTTAACTCAAAGTTGACTATGATCAAGATAATAACATTCTTTCGTGTATAAAACGTGTACTAATTAGCACCAGCCAATGCAAAACTCACCTTTAATATGTTGCGTTTTTTCTTCGGTACAAGTAGGCCTACTGTAATCTACAAACGTTAAAAATACAAGAATAAACCCCCAAATCGCTGACGAATGCATCTCCATGCTTTCTTTCTCATCAGACTCAAGACTGTAATTGTAGTATTCCAATATAAAGAGGGAGCGCGTGCACGCACTCACGCACGGGGCCATCTCCGCTCTTGCTGGGTCCCTGTGCCGCTCAATTTACATTCCCGTTCACGTGCCCCTCAGGTCACATTTAGTAACTGTAATCATGGCCTGCCAGTTTCCAGATTGACTTCAGTGCAAGAAGTCAGCTTGTCACAATATTCAGTGCAGATTGATTTAAGACGGTAAGGGAAGCTCGGCTTCCGCTAAAAATGTCAACAAATGAATGGTCAAATATTTACTATTGTGTCAACATTTTAAATGCGTTACTTAGAACACGTTGATCTCGAAGTCAGGTTCGTTCAGAATCAGCCACACATAGGAGGTCGACTCAGAGGCTTTGTTAGACATAAAACTCGACTGGGGTACAAGCCCCTACTCATTTCCCTTTTTCTTATTGCTGCGCATATTGCACTAGGCCCACTCCAAAAAATCTTTTTTGAGTGTCAGTATTTGGGGAGTTACAGTTTTTTACAATCGCTATGACAGTTTTTACGCACTAAAACAATTGGCAAAACCGTTAATTTCAAAATCACCCATTGTAAACTAAACTCAAACACTAATTGTCATAACACAAAAATACACATGACACCATGTGTACCAAACACTAACACACGTTCTCTTTTCACAGTAACATTTAATCGATCATAGCACAATGTCATAAAAAAACACTAACATCAGATGGAATTAGAGAAACTGTATTCATTTATGCAGGTATGTGTCAGGTCTCACAGTATATGGATTATAGATTGTGTTTGCAATGCAGTTTCTCTCTACATCTTTGTTTTGTTGGGTTTTGTAAATGCATGCATTTTGATTCTTTGCTGCAGAAATTCAGAACAAAAAATGAATTACCCATCTCAGAGTAGCTTTATAGAATGTACGGTTACTGTATTGAAAAAAAGAAGACATAAACATAAATGCTGCAGTAAAGGCTTCATTTGCAACAGGACATTACTGCAAGAAATATGCAATATAGCTGCCATTTACAGTATTACTCCTAGCTCTGGCCTTTCTCTGAGCGCCACCACACATTCTAACTCCTCTCCCTCTCCCTTGGCCTGGTACTTGTCTCCCTCTCCCTTGTCCTGGTACTTGTCTTCCTCTCCCTCTCCCTTGTCCCACTCCTCTCCCTTGTCCTGGTACTTGTCTTCCTCTCCCTCTCCCTTGTCCCACTCCTCTCCCTTGTCCTGGTACTTGTCTTCCTCTCCCTCTCCCTTGTCCCACTCCTCTCCCTTGTCCTGGTACTTGTCTTCCTCTCCCTCTCCCTTGTCCCACTCCTCTCCCTTGTCCTGGTACTTGTCTTCCTCTCCCTCTCCCTTGTCCCACTCCTCTCCCTTGTCCTGGTACTTGTCTTCCTCTCCCTCTCCCTTGTCCCACTCCTCTCCCTTGTCCTGGTACTTGTCTTCCTCTCCCTCTCCCTTGTCCCACTCCTCTCCCTTGTCCTGGTACTTGTCTTCCTCTCCCTCCTGCAGGCATAACTGTATTCTTACTGTCTTTGTGTTGCTCTATATTGTTCTTTTTCCACACAAGATCAGTCCAGAGGTTGTCTTTACTGTCTTTACCATTTGGTCATGTGGTTGAAAGAGCCTCAACATCTGAGTGTTTCCTAGTTGGGAATAAGCTGTGATTTACAGTGTTTGCATAACTTCAACCAGCTGTTTCTCAGTAGCAATAGAATAAAATACAGGGGATATATCTGTGTTTCATTTTTCAATATGAACAGCTGTTCACTTTGACTTTAGCCAATAAGTTAGGTTTTGAACATGATGTTATCTGTTCTGACACAGTGTGAAAGTATTGGTAAATTAGTCCCTAAAAATCGATTGTTTTGGTCTTGGTTGAGCTTGTGTGTAAAAGAAGTTCAAGCATTTTAAATTTGTGTTTACTCTATGCATTTTGTGTCAAAGCAACAAGAAATGTGTTAATTGTATAGCCAACACAGGCGGATGTTGTGCTAACTGTGTCAAGAGTTTAGTCAAACTTGATAAAGGTATTGAAAAAAGTGTCATAGCGATTGTTAAAAACTGTAACTTACCCAATGTCGGTTATGTCACATAACCTGTTCTCTGGAATACCCTTCTTGGGTGTCCTTGGCTTAACCCTTGTGCTGCCTTTGGGTCACAATAACCGAAAGGTTTACAATGACCCATCGTTGTTTTGCGACAACTGTACCCAATACAAAAACAAAGTGGAGCATTTTCTGTTAACCTTCGCACTGTGGGGCGTTCTGAGACAGCGCAACGCTGAAAAGAAAAAGCTTCACTTTGCTTTTGTATTGGGTAAAGTTGACGCAACACGACGGTGGGTCACAATAACTGAAGGGTCACAATGATCTTAAGGTTACACACACAGACACACACAGCTGAGTCAATAGAAATTGAACTGATCCTTCTCTTAGGAAACTGTGATAAAGTTCTCATACTGGACAAATAATTTAACATACAAGGTCATTCTTGCCCACACAACACATAATATGCACACATCTTGATAATGGCATGTGTAAACCAAACAACAAATATGTGTTGTTATTATATATTTATTGAAAAGACAATAATAAATATCCCAGGTATCCCTCACATATTCACACATTCACCTTCCTCTTGGTACAATCCACTCATTATATAGACCAGAGTTTTACTACTGCAATAGTATCTTACACAGAGAACACAAGTGAAGACATCGAAGTTACCATTTGATGTAGTTGGTAGCTAGTAAGAATGTATGAAATTTCATAATACTTTATCTTCAACATGAGTGCTAATATAAATGTAATTTTTTTAAGAGCACTGTTTCCAACAAAAATGCATCAACTGGTTCTTTGAGTAACAAGAAATGTAACCCCTTCCGACATTTTAAAAACCAACCAAAGGCAACTATTTATGAAACATTTTGTCAGTCAGTGCGTCAAACATTTCAACATGCATTCATCCATAGAATTAAAAAGACTTCTTTTGTTTAGATACTGTAGAAGTAAATGAAACAATCATTCATACTGAATTATATCAGTTACAGTTAATGATGGTGACTATAGGCTAACCATTTGGATTCATTGGCAGGCTTGTCAGCCAATAACGTAAAATAGGCTTTTAGTCATTTTTATTTCTACAGTCATAATTTTATAGTCTGAAGGATTGCTTTGTTACATCAAACAAGTCCCCCTGAAACACGGGCCACAGACTTTGGGTCCATCCACAGACATTAGCAAAGCCCTTCTAGGTCTCTCTAGACCCACATTAGTAGTGCACGGAGGAAGGAAAGACCATCTTCAAAGGCAAAACAAAAATGCCTTGAAAGTCCATTAGTGTTTAAAAAAAGACTTGGTTTTACTCCTTGGTTCTATTCCTTGATATAAAACTGTAAAAAGAAAAATAATAATTGCCACAAGTTTTCACAGAAGTACCTCCCTTAAAAGTCCCCGTCACATTTATTTAGTGGTCTTTCCCTTGGCCAGAACAAAAAAATAAATAAATCCAGTGCTTGTTCGTGTTGGCATTAGCGTTAGCATGGTGCCTCACAGCAGTGGCACCCCCCGAAGCCGACGTATGACGTTAGCTAGCTTCTTGGCCAGGCCTGGGCTAGGCTCCTCCACCTGGAAGGTGCGGGTCAGGAGGTTATAGAGAGATCCGTAACCCACGGCGATCACGGTACAGGTGAGGCAGATGACGTTGTAGGGCATGCTGAAGTCCGGAGTGGGCAAGTTAACCAGGAGGGGCTCCGTGTAGACTCTGATGAAGTAGCTGGATTCTTCCTTACAGGGGAAACTACAAGGGGGGGGGGGGGGGGAGGGGGGGGGACTAAGTTAGCCTGACAGAGATTTTTACTTTGAGATAAGTAGACTTCAGTCATTAGTTTTCAACATCAACAGAGAGTTTTGATCACAGTGATTGTGTTTTTTGTAACGACTTTCAACCTTTTAACTTTCAAAAGATTCTTTCAGTTGGAATCTCCCATATCCGTGGGCGACCGCTACATCATTACTCACAAGCTACTGAACAGAGGACGCTCCTGTGTAACGTTGGCATCCATGGCAACGACGCTGGGCACCAGAGCACTTATGACAGACGACCTGTTGAGCAAAACGGACAGAACAGTCTCCAATAAGAGAATACTGATAAGGTCCTAAGGCAGCATTAGAACAACAAGTGTGAAAATGCTACATGATCGAAGCTACTGGGAGCAAGAATTTGCGTTTAATCATGGGGAATGGGTATAGCTCAGTAGGGAAGGGTATAGTTCAGTCAGGATGGATATATTATAGCACAGTGGTAGTGGTTGTGTCAGGCCAAATAGTGTCCTAGGGCCAAATAGTTGCCTACCTGACGTCACAATGCCGTTCCGAAGCAAGGACGCGTCCGTCGCTTTGCCGACCTTAAATTCCTGAAATATCTACGAGTGCTAGCAGGAAACTGTCATGGTTGCTATACTGGTTACTAGGTAGGAAGTTTTGTATTTAGGCTTATTTAAACCAGTTTATTCTACGCTACTATTTAAAGTTTTCACTCGTTTGATAGCTGTTGCTAGCTGGCTAATTGTTTTCGTCAAAAGAATTCACTTATTTAGCATCAATTTTAACAGACAGGGAAGGCAACACGTATAGTATTCTACCTGCGCGCGTTGCTGTCTCAGGAATGTCGAACGAGTGAAAACTTTAAATAGTAGATTAGAATAAACTGGTTTAAATAAGCCTAAATACAAAACTTCCTACCTAGTTGCACTAAGAGATTCCGGGTTCAAATCACACCTGGTAAGTTTGCAAAGTGTCTGCTGTACATTTTTTTGCTATCATCAGCCTCATCAATAGCAAGCCTCTTCACCAGAAAGAGTCTGGGAGATTAGCAGGAGACAGCCACTTACCCGACGTAGAAGCCGTGGTTGGGGTCAGGGGTGTACTCGGTCCACTTGAGCAGGGCCCTCTCAAACTGCACCGTCACCTCGGTGACCGAGTTGGGGGGCAGCTGGAGCAGCATCTCGAGAAGGTGGGGCCTCAGGCGGTCCTTAGAGGGCTGGTAGTGGATGTAGCCTAGAGGGGGGGGGAGGGGGAGGAGGAAAGAAAAGAGGGTGACATATGAGGGGGGAGGGGGAAGGGGGAAGGAGAGAGTAGGGAAGAGGGAGGAAGGAGAGAGTGGTGTTGGGGGATGTTGGAAAGAGAGGGTGGTGAATGGGGAGGTATTTAGAATTTCACCATAGATCAATCTGATGGCTGAGCGGTGAGGGAGTCGGGCTAGTAATCAAAAGGTTGCCGTATCGATTCCCCGCCGTGCCAAATGACGTTGTGTCCTTGGGCAAGGCACTTCACCATACTTGCCTCGGGGGGAATGTCCCTGTACTTACTGTAAGTCGCTCTGGATAAGAGCGTCTGTTAAAAGACTAAATGTAATGTAATCAATCCAACTGTACTGGGGTAATATACTAATTGCTCGAATCATAATAACAAAACACTGAAAAGCTCATGTGCGCTCCCATGTGGACAAAGATGGAATGGCTTGAAGAGGACTACATTATTTAGTACGGTCTGTATGGGAAGGTTTTCATGGTGAGAGGTTAACTTCCATACTAGGCCAATTAAGTATCCAGGAAACTGTCTATTTGTGGCTAGAAAAAGTTACTGGCTACTTAAAAGAATTAAGTCAACAGATTATAAAAAGACAAGACTTGGCGAAATTCACATGGTGGATGCTCGTGCCAGACACTTCCACCCCCCCCCCCCTCCAAAGGCCAACACTTCCCCCCCCCCGCCGAGGCTCACACATCCCCCCTCAGGAAGGGCTAGCGGCTCTGTGCGTGCCTGGGCTCAGGGTGCACTCACTGGGCTTATTGGGGCGTCCCTTGCTGGTGACGGTGAGGGTGTGGATGTAGAGACGGAGGTACCAGGGCACCGTGTCCAGCAGCAGCACAGGGAAGGCCCGGTACGGGTGGTTGTTGTACATGAGGGTGTGGATCTCTCCGGTCTGCAGGCCGTAGCCCGCCACGTAGCGCTCGCTGTGGAGCAGGGGGCGCAGCATGTCGCCTGGACGACACGATCGACACGGTCAGTTAAAGGAAAATGGCGTTGAGTGTGTTTGTGAATGGGATGTGGAGCATGACTAGGGCAGAGTTTCCAGTTACTGAATGTAGTCAACTACTACAGAGTAACAACCAGTACAGATATGAAAACTTGCGCCTCTCATTAAAGTCAAGCCCCGCCCCCTCTCATTAAAGTCAAGCCCCACCCCCTCTCATTTAAAGTCAAGCCCCACCCCCTCTCATTAAAGTAAAGCCCCCCCCCTCTCATTAAAGTCAAGCCCCGCCCCCTCTCATTAAAGTCAAGCCCCGCCCCTTCTCATTAAAGTCAAGCGCCGCCCCCTCTCATTAAAGTCAAGCCCCGCCCCTGTCACCTCCATCTGAGCCCCTCCAGCGCAGCAGCATGTTGAGCGAGCGGAGGGTTCCGAAGGTGTCCTGGCTGGTGAGGTCGTACACGGCGTAGGTCCTCCGATCCCCCAGCACCACGGCCTGGCTCAGCAGGGGGGTGGCTGGGCTCAGCTCAAACAGCTCCCCCTGCAGGACATACACAGCAACAGCGGTTGGCGTCCAAGCTAGAGCTGAAGAATGTTTCAAAGATAAGGGCCGGGTTTCCCAGATTCTGAACGTTCGAAGGGCGCTCTAGAACGAATCTGAACGAACAAACTTCTTAACGAATCTGGGAAACCCGGCCAAGGTATGTCGTTGCAGTAGCTGTTGGCTGCTTTAAATGTGCTTTAAATGTATTAAATGTGCTTTAATAACGGTTGACTGGTAGTGGTTTATGTTATCTAATTTCAGAGGATTATCTTTTTTTCATGCAGTGAAATTAGGTTGTTCTGGTTGCTTCTGCTAAGTTCAAAAGTAAAAAAGCAGTGGACCTGAGGGTTGTCAGTGACGTCAATATAGACTTTGCTGGAGGAGGCCAGCGGGCAGGCTTCTGTCAGCGTGCGAGAGAACATCTTAAACAGCGACCAATCTGTGGGGAACAAGTTCAACAGAACACATTCAAGCATACTTAACCCGACGCAATCCAATTACATTTCATATCAAGATTTTGATTACCCGTATTACATAATACAGTACTAACGATGGAATCATAATATATTTAAGTGTTAGCTTGAAAGGCTCATTCTCGAATAGAATTAGCATAGGACACATGTAAGGGATGAAGGTCTATGTGTCTTCACCTCGTTTACCCTGACCGGAGGTGTGCAGGTCAAACACCACGCTCAGTGTCTGTCTTAGCTCCCACGCTGTGGACGTACACCTCCAGTCCTGCAGAGACGGCAGCCGTTACAAAACACCACATCCACACTAGTTACCATGTCAACACTAGTTACCATGTCAACACTAGCTACCATGTCAACACTAGCTACCATGTCAACAATGGATCCCACCTGGGTTCTACTTCAATACCTGAACGTCAAACTGAGATGGTAGTTTGACTCCGCCATCTTTCTTTACAAGTCTACCTCCTTGGGTGAAACTCTACACACGGTTTTTCTTGTTTTTGTTCATTGTGTGTGACTGAGTGTCAGAGCGACGACTCACCTGGCACACGGGTCTGATGTGCAGAGCCTGAGAGTGGAAGCTGCTGTGAAAGAGCTTCTCTGACTTCATCAGGACAGCAAGGCCCGCCTGCGGCACACGGAGAGAAGGAGGGGAGGGGCCACAGACATGGGGGTTATAGAGGGAACATGCAACACAGGCACACACACACACAGACACGCACACAGACACACGCACACACACACCTTTGATCCACATGGCAGCAGCTTCTTCCAGGGTGTAAGATTCTCCGTGCAGACGATCTCCCGAGGCAAAACAGCGTAGCGTAGAAAACGAGGGTCTGTCGCTGCACAAACAACACACAGACAGTTCACAACACAATACTGAATACACGTGGAGTCAAAATCTACGGTAAACGTAGAGAAGAGCAGAACAGAATTGTATTACTCCCTGGGAGAAAATTGCAGACGTGAATGTATTGACATTTCACGGCTCACAGTTCATTATGTACAGGCTGTGATTAAGGTAGCTTGATGCGCAAAGAGACTGTATGATGCTAGCTTGTTTGTCAGCGGGGGGAGTTTACCGTTGCCCACTCCTAGAGGTTTGAACGAAGCACTGGGCTGCACAGTGTTGGTGGAGTCGATGAAGTTGAGAGAGGCACAAAAGATCCCTGAGAGGACGTTGGTCAGCTCTTTCCAGGCTCCATCCACACTAGAAGAAAAGGTAGAAAAACAGACCAGAGGAGTTTTACAAACCATCCTAATGGATAGAAAAGTGTCGAGAGTAGACAGAGAGAGAGAGAGAGAGAGAGAGAGAGAGAGAGAGAGAGAGAGAGGGGGGGGGGGTGGATGAGACAAAACATAGTTGATCCCTGATGAAAAACAGCATTAAAACTACAGTTGTCATGGCAGCGGGAATGCCTGCAGTGGCCACCCTACTTACTCGGTGACCGAGTCCTGGAACCAAACCCACAGCTGGGCACCAGGGGGCGCTGGCAGGAAGGACTGGCCCCACTGCATGGTCCTCCAGTAGCCCTGCGTGAAGGAGATGTGCAGCTCCCGCACTGAGAACTTGGATATCACCTGGCCCAGGGACTTGGGGAACAGGCGATAGTGGGACACTGAAAAATAATTTACAGATTTTGAAAATACTTCATATGAACGCCGTGGTACTGTGTGTAGCTGGCACATCACATAGATTACAATTTTAGATAGGGTCTAGCTAAGAAGGCAGATTGGTTTTTACTTAGGACTGACACTAAAAGCAGCAGAGTGTCTCTAGAGACGCACTGTGTGAAGGGACCGATAAGTTAACGAGATTTCTAGAGAAGCAAAAACAATATTTTGTTTAACTTGTATCTTTTTTATGAAATGTCTTCGCCTGTACAGTTGCGTTAGGTGCGCGTACATACCTCTACTTCCTTGCACGAAGTCTGTATCCCAAAGAGTTGCGAACTGGAAACTAGCATAAATGTCACCAGAATGAAGCGGTCTTATCACTAATTCTTCCTGAAACGTATCTTTATCAGGCGGAGGTGGAGGAGGAGATTCTTCGGTGTCCGGGACGTCTTCATCGACACTTGGAGGATCCGACTGAGTCGTTCCCATCACTGTAGCTTCCCACTGCTGTCCCCCTGCGGCCTCTTCCTGGATTTGGTCCTCGCTTTCAACGGTTGTAGGCGTATTGTCTTCATGTTCGGTTTGTGCATCATCTATCACGACACTATCATCACCACTGACTGAGATTTTTTCTTGAATGTCTGCAAACACAAATGCAGTTAGCACACAAATAATGAACGCCAGCACAGTAAAACTGCACCTGCTCGCCATTTTTGCTGATTTACAATGACCACTTCCTCATTGACGCGTCATACACCATGTTGACCAATGGTGTGTAAGATTTGTAATCCTCCTGGACATTTATCGTTGCACTAGTTATGCGCATATATCATTGATCTTTTCTGGGTTTGTCTGATTTTGCGATGATCGTGTAAAAAAATTACAGTAGCCAATAAATATATTTTGTTACCAAGATATTTTTTTTTATTCATGCTTTGAGTGTTTTTTTTTAATCCAAATCACTGCAACTCAATTTGATGGAATTCAGACTAGCCATAATTTTTGTTAAAAAAAGACAACAAATTATGATTAGCGTGCCACACCTCAATACAATAAACAAAACTAAGAAAGAGGAAACATTATTCATCCAGCAGAATACATTTTTGGTATAATTCTAATAATAAGATTAGCCTTCCTCATAACTTCGCAAAGAATCTGTGACTTGACGCAAAGTTGAATTTTTTTGTAGCAGTCTCTCATTAGGAAAAAAAACGTTACAGTCTGGGCTTTGATGATTTGTTCGTGTGACATTGAACATTCAGTGCCGTAAGGAACCCATGCCACTGATTACAGTTTTGCAAGACGCGGACAGTGACAAAATAGACGCGGGCATCGGGCACATCCGTATCACCCCTCCCACCTCCACATACGCGCGCGTGCACAGCCCAGACACACGCGCGGTGAAAGATACTAGGAATTCTGCTTACCCATGGCGCTTTATTAGATGCTCAAAGCGGTTGTTGTCACAACAAATCATATCTGCACTACTGCTGCTTACTTCCGACCTTGCCTACTTCTGGTAGGGCTTTTTAATATTTTATTCAGAATTCTTGGGCTCTATCTCCATGGCTACATCAGATGGTATAGACGGCTGTCTCCTGCAACGAGGCAGATCTCAAAGTGACCCGAACATACTCACAGAGTCTGGCATCGATCTAGTGCACAGCACAGGTAAGAGAAATATTTTATTGTCTGTGTATTTTGGCATCTAATTTCGTCTGCAGGGGTTTCTCTGATCTATCCTTACTGCCCAATGGAGCACATCCACGCTGGAAAATGAGTGTAGGTTACCAGTAGCATGTGCTGCCATTTTTACAGCAAAACTGTGATAAATTAAGATTTTGGAAAGAATTATGAGAACTGTAATAATGATGACGTGTTTGCAATTTTCCACTGCCATTTTAATGAATGGATGCGAACACCAATGTGAGCGCGTAATTTTTTACGCCTTTTAGCCTCCTACTACACAATTAGTACATTTTAATGTATTTTTTTAATTAATGTAGTGTTGAATCTCGAGCATAGTCCGATATCATTGCACTCTGTTATTACATTTCATATGATGTAAATGAAATACGCTTCCGACTGATACGGAGAGCCCGAGGGATGGGGTCCATCATTTTAGGGTAAATGTCTAGACGGATTTCTCGCGCTGTGTTGTTATCGAACATTCAGCGGGCGTATTCTCCTCCGTGAGCACTCATCTTTCGTTTTTCGCACGGTTTCGGTTCCAAGTATGCCCGCGCTCATTCCACAGACCGTTGCCCATCGCTGCGGACCCAGGTGACGCGTATCGACAGCATCAATTGGTTCTCATGCTGTGCAGATCAAACAGTCCTATGATCAATGACCCCTTGGTCCACGTGATGTAAGAGCCCTAGTCCTCAAATTCCATGCAGGCCCCGGACACGTCGATTCACCCTGGCACGGAGCTCGCAGGTGCAGAGTCCCTGGACCCAACATGGACACCCTGCTTGCCGACCATTCATTCCTCAGTTGCCATGTGTTCACATGGACCTGGACGTGACTCATCTGTTCCCACATTTCATCAAAGTGCATCAGATCGATTAAGTGATATATCTTCTTCCTGGCACAATTCTTTACTGTACATATCACAACAATTCTGTAAATACAACTTATTTTTTTATCACACATTATCTCACAGAATCACAGCTTTGTAGTTCTTCCTGACCATGTACACTATTATTGTTTTGTGATTGTGACTCCTGCCCTGTATGGCATAGTGTGTCTCCGCATCAGCCTGAATGTCACTTTGAGACACGACCAGAGCGCAGACATGCTGCATGAGCATGTAGGCTAATCACTGTCCAAGCAGTCCATCTGCACAGTCACTCCTGTTCAGACCCGTCAACAGCCCACTGCACATCCGATTGACCGTCTCCACTAATAACTGAAGGAACCGACACATCCAGTACATATAGACCCACGGTTCCACAGAGGGCCCTTTTCACACAGCCGCTGGAGGGAAATAGCGCGTTGATGTACCAGGCGATCACAGACACTCATGCACATGAATGTCAAACATCTCAGAGGCTGGGATTCAGGCGTAGGAGGCATGAGGTGAGGGGTATCAACTGTGGTTGATGCCATGGGAAATTGATACGTGTAGACAGGTGTGAATCTGCCGTCATGTGCAGTGTGCTATGAATACACGCGTCATATCCATCTTGCATGCGTTGGTGTTCAAATCCATCGCCATAACACAAGCAAAGATAAAGCTTTCTGGAAGAAGACACAGTGTACTGTGAGCCTCTTTCAAGAGAACAGTAAACGTCTGTGTCTGGTGACCCAAAGTACACATTGTGGCCCTCTGTGTGTGTGTGTGTATGTGTGTGTGTGTGGGGGGGGGGGGGCATCTGTCTTTGCCAAGGGATTACTAAGCCTTTTTATACCACAGAGGCCCATACAACTGTGCAGTCTGACTGTGTTCATCTACTCAGTTAAGGCAAGGAGGACAAAGAGACAGCCTTCGCCATTCAGCGTCCCCGAGAACGTTGTGCCTGTGGACTGCAGCCTCCTGTCCTTGGTCCGATGCAGGATCTGCCTACATGGAATCCTGACCCTGTTTTCTTTCCAGCCTGACTGTTACCTGGGGAGGGTTTCCTTCACGTCGACCTTAATGTCGTCTTAGTGCATATTTTTTGCTGGCTGACGTGGCCATTGAGAAGTTACTGTATGGTGACATGTTTAATGGCGGCTTTGCTTAACTCCTGCTGTTCGGCTCATTTGTGCAGGAACCGTTAGCCACTCCTGCTAATGCAATGTCACTTTAGCTGAAAGTGTCAGTTCGGTCCTCCCCAGTGTCTGGTTCAGGTGATGGGGCTGTGGGCGGGACACCTCTCTGTCCTACTCGTGAGGACCGAGGAGGTTAGAGAAGGGCAAATCCCCCTCCCCCACCTACTACCAGTCACACACACACACACACACACACACACAGGGCCCAGAACACCTGGAACTGGACAGATTGGAGTCATGGAAACCAGTTGGAACCCTGGACTAATCTATCCAGCTTGCTGGGAGATATGATGAGCTGTTCTCAGAACTGTTACCATCCACAAGTCCAAATAATAACCTTCAATAGTGCCTTCCTCAGCTGATTCTAGATCAGCATCAACAAACAACTTTATCTCCGTTTTCTATTCTGTTGATAATGAGTGCGTGGTACTCCTTTTGGAAATACAGTTTTTTGAAGGATATATAGTGTGTGTCTGTGTATTTAAATTCAAATCCTGTCAAAGCCACTAATTTGATGGTTTGATGACTCATGTGTGCTCAAGGCCTTCTGGGTAATGTATTCTTTTCAGTCAGCTCGACTGTGTTCATGATGAATGGCAAGGGGAAGTTCTGACTCAGAATGTTCTCCTTGTCTCCTCATCACAAACAAGTGATTTCATGACTAATGTAGCAGGTTTGAGTCACATACATCTACAGCACAATCTGTATGTACGCCCATACAGACACGGGTACATGCACATCCAGTCACACACACACACTTCCCTCACCTTCTGGCACACACCCTACATTGTATTATCCAGCATTGAAGGACTCAAGTATTTACATTTACATTTTTACATTTTTAGTCATTTAGCAGACGCTCTTATCCAGAGCGACTTACAGTAAGTACAGGGACATTCCCCCCGAGGCAAGTAGGGTGAAGTGCCTTGCCCAAGGACACAACGTCATTTGGCACGGCGGGGAATCGATCCGGCAACCCTCTGATTACTAGCCCGACTCCCTCACCGCTCAGCCATCTGACTCCTTATTTGTACGGCGTCAACTCTGTCCTGTGCTCCTCAGCTCTCAGGCTGCCGTCTGCTCCTTGAGAAGACGAGCTGCCCTGAGTGGGGGCGAGAGAAAGAGTGATATAGAAAGAGATGAGTCAAGTGAATGAGGCCGATTCATGAGATTCTGACTCATGCCCGCAATTGAAGCCCGTGTCGTGGCTGCTTAATTAGTGATGTTCACACGGCTGTTAAGGTAGTAACTCAGTGTTTGCAGGAGCGCTTGGTGGTGTATTTAAAAGATGCGAAGAAGTAAAAGATTTTGTAGAATACTAGCGGGGGCAATGTGAGCAACGGAGATGTGTGACGTTAGGTACTTGTGTGAGGATGAAACGAAACACGCTGGAAATTAGGTTGTGATGGATCGCTTGAATACCGCATGTTGAAGGAAGCTTGTGAAATGGTAATGAAGCAGACCTGTGGAACTTCAGACGTCCTCATGCAAGCAGCAGGTACCTGGCTTGCTGGCTGGCTGCCTGGCTGGCTGGCTGGGTGGCTGGCTGGGTGGCTGGCTGGGTGGCTGGCTAACTGGCTGGGTGGCTGGCTGGCTAACTGGCTGGGTGGCTGGCTGGGTGGCTGGGTGGCTGGCTAACTGGCTGGGTGACTGACTGGGTGGCTGGGTGGCTGTGTGGGTGGCTGGGTGGGTGGCTGGCTGGATGGGTGGCTGGGTGGCTGGCTGGCTGGATGGCTGGCTGGCTGGGTGGGTGGCTGGCTGGGTGGCTGGCTGGCTGGGTGCGTGGGTGGGTGGCTGGGTGGGTGGGTGGCTGGCTGGCTGGCTGTGTGGGTGGCTGGGTGGCTGGCTGGCTGGGTGGCTGGCTGGCTGGCTGGCTGGCTGGGTGGGTGGCTGGGTGGCTGGCTGGCTGGGTGGATGGCTGGGTGGATGGCTGGGTGGATGGCTGGGTGGCTGGCTGGCTGGCTGGCTGGCTGGCTGGCTGGGTGGGTGGGTGGGTGGCTGGGTGGCTGGCTGGGTGGCTGGGTGGCTGGCTGGGTGGCTGGCTAACTGGCTGGGTGGCTGGGTGGCTGGGTGGGTGGCTGGCTGGCTGGGTGGCTGGGTGGCTGGCTAACTGGCTGGGTGGCTGGGTGGCTGGGTGGCTGGCTGGCTGGCTGGGTGGCTGGCTGGCTGGGTGGCTGGGTGGCTAACTGGCTGGCTGGCTGGCTGGCTGGCTGGCTGGGTGGATGGCTGGGTGGGTGGCTGGCTGGGAGGCTGGGTGGCTGGGTGGATGGCTGGCTGGCTGGCTGGCTGGATGGGTGGCTGGCTGGGTGGCTGGCTGGGTGGCTGGATGGGTGGCTGGCTGGCTGGCTGGATGGATGGATGGATGGATGGATGGCTGGCTGGGTGGGTGGCTGGCTAACTGGCTGGCTGGCTGGCTGGCTGGCTGGCTGGCTGGGTGGGTGGGTGGCTGGGTGGGTGGCTGGGTGGCTGGCTGACTGGCTGGCTGGCTGGCTAACTGGCTGGCTGGCTGGCTGGCTGGCTGGCTGGGTGGCTGGCTGGGTGGCTGGGTTTGTGTGCTCTGTTTCTCTTCTCCCTCCAGCTGTCTGCTAACAGAGTGCAGAGCAGAGAAGAGCAGAACACACATCTGACAGACCAAGTGAAAGTGAAAAAGAATTCACGCTCATTCGAGGCCCCCTGTGACGCCAGTTTCTCTGTCAGCTACTGTTTTCCTACATCGTTTCCTCTCTCTTCTCTCTCATATCCCCTCATTCATAATCTCTCTCACACACACTAAACTCAGCAGTTCCGGTTGTGGTGACTGCTCTGAAGGATAAAGTATGTGCTGCCATTTTACAATATTACAAGAATCAAATTGGGTTGGCAACATAAAATGCTGTGTGAGCAATGCCAAACTGCCCCACTCGCCAGAGCTCTCTCTCTAGCTCTCACACACACACTCTCTCTTTCTCTCTCTCTCATTGGTTGATTCATCAACACTGTCGTTGTCCTTATTGCTTTTGGCATCCCTTCTCTCTCCCCTCATTGGTTGCTGCGTCCCTCCTCTCTCCCCTCATTGGTTGTAGCCTGCAGGTCCGGTGTCTCACTTGGCGTTCCGCCCACCTCGCCACCCATTAGCGAAGGGTGACCCACACTCTTCCTCCTCGCCGTGTCAGGGTAATTGATGTGCCACTAGCAGGATGTGAGTCATCACTGGAGTGGCACTTTCCCTGGCTGGTGAAGAGAGCGCAGGGACGGAGGGGGAGGGACCGAAGGGCCTGGTCAATTCCCTCCGCCTCACCTAGATCCAGCAGCACAGAGGGAGGAGAGAGAGGGACAGGAAGAGAAAAAAGGGAAACAGAATAGAGAGAGAAAAAGACAGAAAGAAAGAGGGATGGAGAAAAAGAGAAAGAGAGAGGTACAGGTGTATCTGTACAGTCGATCAAATAAGAATCCACTCATACCTTCAGCACATCAGAGTAAACTTACTACAGCCGCACAAAAAAAAAATGCTGTGAAATCCATCCGTCATCCTGCAGCTGTTTAGGGTTAATTCAGACATGAAGCTGTGGTTCGTCACCACGCTGTCAGGTCCCGACTCTGTCGTCACGGTGATCAGGATGCTGGCCAGGCTGGTCCGCCTGTGAGAGGAGGAGAGAGCAGCTCCAGCAGGTCCCTGGACTGGGAGCAACAAGCTGGACGGAGCTCACATTCCCAACCACACATTGCTTTGTCACGTTAAACTAGTATTTTATTTGCCATTTTTCATGGCTTTATTGGACAGTTTGTAAGTGAGGTGTGACAGGAAAGGCAGGGAGAGAAAGAGAGAGAGAGAGAGATAGATAGAGAGGGGAATACATCCAGTAAACGGCCGGACTCGAACCCAGGCCACTGCTGTAAGGCCATTACAACACTTAAACCACAACAGTATGCATTGATTCTGGTGGCTGTGGTTTGAAGACACTGTTTTCTAACTGTGAGTGAAGTTAAGGCTACCGCCAACTAAAGTGAGTATACGAAAACACAGGGCTTAGGAGTATAATAGTACTGTTTCCAGTAGTAACACAGCTTAAATCCAAGTAGTGAATGAATGAGATTGGACCCTGTGGATTAGGATCAGCAGGCTTTAGGATCGAGGTTTGCCACCGTGCGTGATAATGGAACAACATCTACAAGCCTTGTGCCTGTTTTCTACAGATGGCTTACACACTCGACACTGTGTGAACCGAGTGTGTGAACTGTGTGTGTGTGTGTGAACCACGTGTGCTTTGTGTGCATGCAGGCCTGCATGCTGTGTGTAAGACTGCATAAGCAATTCTGTCAGCCAGCTTGTCTGAGGTCTCAGTTTTTTGTCCGTGTTCAGGCCTGTGCACTCGTGCGTGTGTGTTCTGTGTTTACGTGCTAGGGGACTGGCAGGGAAGCACAGTTGTGTGTTGAGCTGGGTTATGGGTTGGGCGGGGGGGGGGGGGGGGAGGGAGGGAGGGGGGCAGTCAAGGACTGCAGTTGAGCTGACTGGCCCTGGGAGACTGAGAGGCTGAAACACAACTGGCTTGGCTGTCACTAGGCCGGCACTTCAGGGACACGGTAATGGAGCTGAAGAAGAAGGTTAACAGGAGTTCAGGAGGCCAGGCTGGTAGGAGAGAAACCAGAAGAGAGAGTAACACACCGAGGGTTAGAGCAAAGGAGAGGAGGAGAGAGGGGCGAAGAGAAATTCAAGATACTGTCGTTTAGCCCAACTGACCGTACTCCATAAACCTTCCCTCTGATAGTTTGGCGGAAAGAAGAAGCACCCGACTGTGTTCTCTGACCTCAGACATCACCTGTCCCCTCCGGTAGAGCAGGAGGAGGAGAGACCAGGAGGATTGTCACAGCACCAAAGCTCGTCAGCCCTCTCCACACCCGCTCTTATCCTCCTGTCAGAGCGTCGCACTCTGCAGACGAGGAAGGGCTGTCAGAGGGGGAGGATGAAGGGAGAGGAGACTCCCAAGGCCTGCCTCCAAGGAACGACCGTGTCTGGGATAGAAGCATGGGGAAGGAGGAGGGAGGGAGGGATGAGAGAGCGGGGGGGGGGGAGAGAAAGAGAGTAACGTTAAAAGGTTAGGAGGGAGAGAGAGAGCGGGGGGGGGGGATGGGAAAGCGGGGGAAAAGGCAGTCAGCCAACGGCAGACAAGGTAGAGACAGAGGTAGACTGTCTCCTCAGCGCTCAGGGGAGGTCTGGATGCAGTCATGACAGAGAGCGGGAGGGAGGGAGAGAGAGAAGAGGGGCGGAGGAGAAGAAAGAGAGAGAGAGGGCTTCCTCTCGGAGTGACTGCTAGCTTCAGCAGCACTCGCAGTTCGGCAGCAGGGCTGCTCTTCTCAGTCCGTCTCCAGAGATGGTAAATTAAATACACAGCCAGATCAGATGACGCTAATAGAAGGAATACAGTAGTAAAGGGAAATGAATGGGCCTATTCATTGTCTGGCCAGACTGTTTGGAGGGTGTGTGGGAGTGTGTGTGGGTGGCCACGCAAGGAGCACCTGTTTGTGTCTCGGTGATACTGTATGGTGTCTGTGTGTCTGGGTGTTTGTGTGTGTCTGCGTCCATGTGTGTTTGAGGTTTTTAGTAGGACTGTATGGCTGGCTGGCAGTCGGTGGAACTTCAGCACCATGGACAGCTACTCTCTCTCTTTCTGCTCTCCTGTTCATAGATTCCTGTGAGCGTTCTGTGAACAGACACACGCAAGCACACACAGGTCCCTGCAGGTGTAGATGGATTCCAGACCAAGGACGTTCAACAGAAAGACTTGGGTCGTGACTGTCGTTTTTCTAAAAACATACCTTGTAACCTTGGTTACCTGTTTGTGTTTGCATACAGGTAGCACAGTCAGTCGCAAAGTTGATTCATTCCACACACTCATTCCACACGGTGACGATGTCACACAATGTTGTGACGTCACCACCACACTGTTGCGACACATAAGTTTGTTGTTCCTTTTTAAACCCTCCCAGAAAACCTACCGAAAAAGATGGAAAATAATGAGGAAACCTTGGGAGGAGCCATGATGATCTGGGATCTATAAATGCCAGTGTGCTGTTAACAGTGGGTAAGGTATAGCTATGTGGTTAACTGCAGATCAAGAGGTCGCAGGTTCAAATCCCCTGTTCTGTACGACACTTTGGAGAACATCGTCAGCTAAACTAAGACATTATCGTTACATTCCCCTCCTCTGTGTGCCCTCCCTCTCTCTATCCTGCCCAGCGACCATGTAGGATGGAGCTACTCCCAGTAGAACAGCCTTTAGGGGGGCTGTCCAACTCTCATCTCTCCAGCTCTCTCTTGTCCTCTTCACCTCGCCTTTTCATTGCCCCTCCCTCCCTCTCTCACTCAAACACACCACATATACAGTAGAGTATGTGCTCGCGCTCACAAGAACACACACACTTGTGTTTTTATATAAATCAGGCGATGGAACTAAATCAGTGGAAAAGATGGAATACATCCCACTCGAGTGTTTCCCCACCTGATCCGGCTGCCTCGCTCGTACGGCAGCGGGATCGTTTACCAAGCGGAGCGCTGCACAAGCTACAATATGCTTTTCTGCGTTCAAACACTATGTTCTTGTACGCCGGTCTCTGTCTAGTTTTTATTTGTCCTGATCACAGAAGCACCCACGCTCGACTCCTTTCCCTCGACTCGACCGTGCAAACCTTCTGATTAGGTCTCACTGCTTGTGTTTTCTCAAATTAGCCGTGTTCCTTGGACAGCAGTGGGGGGGGGGGGGGGGTTGGGCTCCGAGGGCTCCCACATTCTGTGTGTGGAGAGATCCCAGCGGGGGTCTGGGAGGAGAGATCCCAGCGGGGGGTCCGGGAGGGAGTCGTGTCCCTGTGTCCTGTGAACAACAACTCTGGTCCCTGGGTCTGTGGTGTTGGCAGCAGACACACACGCCCCACTGGATGGTGTGTGTTTTTTATGTCTGTATATGTGCGTGTGTGTGTATTTGTACATGCCTGCGTGTTTGTATATGTGTGTGTTTCTGTATTTTTGTATATGCGTGTGTTTGTACTGTATATTGCATCCACAAGTGTTTCATCATTGCGTTGTTAGTTTGTGTGAATGAAGCAGAGTAGCAGGAGCAGTAGAAAACCTAAGCCTTTAAAACAGGAAGTGGTGTAAGACTGAACCGGCCCTGTGGGCTCCTCAGAGAACTGCTCTATTTGTACGCCCGCCCACCAACTGTCGTTCTTAACACCAACATATGGTAGCAAACAAAGCCCTCTGGCTCTTCCTATTGGCTGCTTTCCTTGCTGACATCACTCTCCTAATGCCAGAAGCCCACACAATGGTGCATCAAAGCCTTATCATTGATGTAGAATACTGTAAACATAGCTCCGTTTGACCCTCAGAGACACTCAGATAGTTTAGCCCAGCCACTGTATCGCCAGTTCCTGATTTTGTGTGATGGTATGGCTCGCAAAATGCTCGATGCTTCTCATCTGTTTAAGAACTGAAGAAAGTCTGGCCTCAACAGGATTTGAGCTGAAATCTGAAATGTACTAAAACATCCTAGAAATATCAATGTGCTCAAAACGATCATTTCTCTTCAATCCGTACAATAGGACCTTGTGAATTACAACTTGAATGAACTCGGTTTCAGTTATTTATTTGTCCGGTGTGTTTTGGCGGTCTGCGAGGCAGGAAGAACAGCTCTTCTCCCGGTCTGAAAGGGATCGTTCTAAAACACTGGGCCTCTCAGACGAGGCTGCAGGTGCCCTCTCCTCTCTTTCTCCTAAATCACGGGGCGGCTGACCAGCAGGGGGCACGGAGAGCACTCTCTCTTTCACTCTCCCTCTCCTCTCCATTTCTCTCCTTCCTTTCTATTCGATCTTTTCCATCTTTCTTCCTCCCTCTCGCGTCTTCCATGCTCGCTAGCTGTGTGTGCTGTGACTGGGAAGCCCATAGGCAGCGAGGCCGAGACAGATGGCAGCACAGTTGCTGTGCCAGGGGGGTAAGCGAGGAGGTTAGCTGGCATGGCATCGTGGACGAGGTAGGCTGTTCAAGGGAACACTGTGGGTCCCAGAACTGGAGGAGATGGAGGGGTGGGGGGTGGGGGGGTTAGACTGACCTCAGTCTCAGTAGGGGTGGGCGGATGGATAGGAGGTAGAGTGGGTGGATAGGTAGGAGGGTGGATGGATGGAGGGATGGATGGAGCTTTAGGGCCAGGATGGAGTGATATTTATAGAACAGATGAGGCCCCAGAGATCCACTAACTCTGACAGTTACAAAACAGTAGTACAATTTACGGCGCAGTTTCAGCAACATGTTTCGCAGTCGTGCATTATCCAGTACAATAACACTTTTACTGCCCTCAATCAATGGTTATTTACCAAGTAAGTGCATACTGAGGCAGAGTAACATCTCTGCATCCCATAACCTCCATCATCACATATTGTTGTTGCCTGGCAGTAAACATCTCACAGGTGCCTTACTTAAACAAAACAATGCATCATCAAACCAGCACACCATCTTTTCAAAGTTCTGAACTAGCGGATCGCTCAACGATTCTCTGGAAGAGAGAGTCTGTGTGCCAGAGTCAGATGGCTGAGCAGTTAGGGAATTGGGCTATTAATCAGAAGGTTGCTGGTTCGACTCCCGGCTGTGCGAAAATGACGTTGTGTCCTTGGGCAAGGCACTTCACCCTACTTGCCACCATAATTACCATTACATGGGGAATGTCCCTGTACTTACTGTAAGTCGCTCTGGATAAGAGTGTCTGCTAAATGACTAAATGTAAAATGTAATGTGTTAAACCGAGGCTGCTGGTTGCTGTCCTACGCTCCACAACAGTGGCAGTTGAAGAGTTCAGAGGAGCAGCGCGTGCTGGAGGGATGGAGCAGCCATGTCCTTGCTCTCGTCCTTGGTCAAGAGGAAGCAGGGCGTAACCGTAACAACACCGGCTCATCCGATCAACCGCACATCCAGGCCTCAGTGTTATAAAACCACCAGTCAGAGAAGTCGTTAGCGTTGTGTTTTGTACAGCACGTCTTGAACCGGCTGCGATGAAAGTTGGGTTTAAAACGTAACTGTCTGCGCGGTAGGAATCATAACTCGTTTGTTTTTCTGCTAGTTCTGTGACACCACAGAAACATTTGGTTATCGATGTTGTCCCTGATGCGTGGGTTCTAGTCAAGCACCTGAACTCCAGGTTGAAGTGGCTTTGATTCAAACGCTTTCATGTTTTTGGAGCTCCAAACCACGCTGACACACATTTGTTCAGACTATTATCCTTATTTTGCTACGTTCATCCATAGGTTCACAGTAAAGGTTTCACAAACTGTTGTAGCTTAACATTTTACGGTCTCTCTGCAGTGACAGTTGCATTGTGTTGGCTTTGCATCCCCACTGATTCAGTCTTGAAGGAGGGGGGGGGGGGTAGCTGAACGGAACGTTCTGGACTCAAACGTTGGGGCTCTGTGGATGTGCTGGCAGGGTGTCTAAACGGGGTGTGGTCCCTCGAGGTTCACAGCGACACTCCGTCCGGCCTCGGGCCTCTCATCATCTCTCACATCAGGGGAGAGAGAGCTGCTTTCACAGTGTTTCGCTGAAACTGTACGAGAAGGTTTTTAACTGTTTGTTTGAAGGTTTTTTTGTCTACAATGTCTCTGTATGTAATGTGTATCTAACTAAGTGTTATCCCCGGGTAATTTGTATTTGAATTTTAAATCTCCCCCTCAACAGAATATAATATTTCCGACCAACAATATTCTTATGCTTAGAACTTCCCTATTGGAGCATGAAAGCATTGAGTCTATCACGGTGTTAGATTTATGATGTTACTGCAAACAACCTAATGATGCATAAATCAAATACATGGCTTTGATTAATCCTATTATGATTAGCATAATAATTAGAATAATACAGTTCAACGCGCCATGAAGCCCAGTCATCTGACACACATTTACACACTCGTCCCTTAATACATTCAGTATGCTCAGCTTTCACCAAACCCCTCTTCCTCTCAATCTGACTCCACGTTTTACACCGCCTCTTCTTCTTTGAAAAATTGAGAAATACTTGATATACATTATGAATAGCTGCTCTCTTATTGGCCAGCTCAGATTCTGCTGCGAGCACTTCCGTGTGGCAACAGCCCCCCCCCCTCCACCCCTCCACTCCCCCCTCTCCTCTCCTTCCCCCTCCCCCTCCTTGTTTTACTCCGCTCAGACAGACCTCCCCCCTGCTTCACCCCCTACCCAGAATGCACTGGGGCAGCGGGAGCTCAGCCTTCGAGCGGGCTCCTCCTTCTCCTCCTCCTCCTCTCCATCCACCACGGCTGCTGCCGCAGCATCTGGATGTGGTCGCCATGGCAACTACGGCGGGGCCTGAACCCTCCCCCTTCCCCTCCTCCCTCTTCCCCCTCCTCCTTCTTCCCTCCCTCCGCTCTCCTAAGCCTTGCACTGTTTCTGTGCGCCTGTCGCCGCGTCTTCATTGCTGACCTGAATCCCCCTCCCATGGCTCTGGCTCTGGATCTGCCTGAGGTTGTAAGTGACGGCCATGCTGGCAGACATGCCCACGGTCAACCGACCTGTTTTTCTCCTGATTCAGGGTCAAACTCTGAGGCTGAAACCTCCACCCACCCACCCTTCCTCCTCCCACCTCCTCCCACCTCCTCCCCCTCCCCCTCCCCCTCCCCCTCCCCCTCCCCCTCCTCCTCCTCCTCCCCCTCCTCCTCCTCTCCCCAAGTCTCACATCCCCTAACTCCCTGCTCTGCTCCACTCTATCCCAACACACCCATAACCTCAGCAAGCAGAGATCTCAACCCTGCTTCCTTCTCCTGGCTTCCTTGTAAATACATCTGAACAGTGAACTCCTGCCCTCCTGGATGCTCTCGTAGTCATGGCGTTAGTCACAAGGACGTCTTTCCACTCTATGTAGTCTGTTTATGCTCTTTCATATTCATAGGACTCCATTTATATGGGACAGACACAACAGTGGAGTAGCTGTGTGTGTGTATGTGTGTACGTCTCTGTGTATGAATGTGTACGTGTGTGTGTGTGTGTGTGGGTGTGTGTGTGTGTGAGGGTGTGCAGGATGAAGCTGTTGTGTGCGCCGGTTGCAACCTCTGAGTCGTTCAGTGGAACTTGTATATCTCTTCTGAGGTGAAGAGGCTCTCTTCACAATTACAATGAAGTTGTTGAGTTGAAAACAAAGCACATGTCCTGTTTTCCCCTGTTTTTCTCTCTCTCTCTTTCTCACTCTATCTGACACACACACACGTGCACATGCAAAGCTGGAAAACATGCACACAAATTAAATGTCACAAACTCGATTGAAAGATAAACATGTGTTTCAGTTGTTTGTCCGGTTGTTTGTCCGATTCACAAAGCTGGGATGTTAAGTTCCTAAAACAGAATTCTTTTTTTGGCTCCAACGCTGACATTATGCTGCTATGTTGCTGACTAACAGAGTTTCAAAAGAAAATGTCTAAACAATGACAGATGAGAGGGTCTGATGTTCAGAGCTGGCTATGCTAATGTTCTCATCCGGGAGACTGTGGTGGGTAAAGTCACCTGTTTGTCTCCTGGGAGCTCTGATTTCAATTCTTTCGAGTCTCAGTCTTTGTCTTTAGGTGCGGCTCAGTGGTAGAGCCTTTGACTGCAGATTAGGTGCTGGCAGGTTATACGTCTGTACGTCTGTTTGGATAAAATTGTCTGGAAAATGACATTTGGGAAAATGTTGTTGCTCCTTTCTCCTGTAAGATTTTAGGAAATTAGGATAACTGTCAATCATTTCTCTCTCCTCCTATCTCTCTCTCTCTCTCTCTCTCCTCCTATCCCTCTCTCACTCCTTCCCTTCCTTGTATGTCAATTTGAATCAATTTGATTGAATAGTTAAATCAGTTCAATTCAATCAAATCATACATGCGCAGTGTGTGCCTCATAGTCAAAGCTAATCATATGAAATGTTGACCACAATCAATGGTAATATTTGCATATTTGCTATCCTAATGATTTCTCCCTTATTTCTTTCCTCTCCTCCTCATCTCCTTCCCTACCTCCCTCTGCTATTCTGTCCAATCCTCCTCATCCTTCCCTTTATCCAACGCTTCCTCACTCTCTTCCCCCTCCCCTCTTTCCTTCTCTTCCCTCCATTCTTCTGTGTGTGCGTGTGTGTACGTGTGTGTGTGTGTCTGGCTGCAGTGGAGGTGATGGACCAGCAGAGGGTGCTGAGGACTGGCTGCTTGGTGTCAGGGGTTCACACCCCTCCCATCCGCCGCAACAGCAAGCTGGCCAGTCTGGGACGCATCTTCAAACCCTGGAAGTGGAGAAAAAAGAAAAATGAGAAGCTCAAGCAAAGTTCCACTGGTAAGAGTGAGAGAGAGACAGAGAGAGAGAGAGAGAGAGAGAGAGAGAGAGAGAGAGAGAGAGAGAGAGAGAGAGAGAGAGAGACAGAGACAGAGACAGAGACAGAGACAGAGACAGAGATTTAGGGGTGGTAGGGGGAGGGAGCACTACACAATACTCCCACATTCCCTCCACACACACACATACACATAAATACACTTCTTTCACTGTCACTATTTTTGGTTAAGATCGAACCTTTCAGTAAAGATGAGAGACATTTCTCTGAGTAAAGTAAACCTGTCACACGTACATCCACACATGCTTTATTTTTTAATTGTATGTAATTCTCCCATTGGAGCCAGCTGGGTTAAATAGCATTGAGTGCTGAAATGAGAGTGTAGTGCAGCGTTGTGTGTAGAAGTGTGGTGGTGACGTTGGGGGTTTACCAAAAGAGTTTGTCTTATAATGGGGCCGAACAAGAAGCATACCACACGGCTTTTAAGATAATGGAAGCAGGTTATTGAACACCAGTGACTTTCAAGGAGAACCAGGTGCTTTTGTGGCATTTAGGGAAAAGGCGACAGTGTGAATTGTGTGTATTGTAATGGAACCCCTTCCGGTTGTGAACAGTAGGCTGTGAAGTTACCGGAATGATGGGAATTCTGCAGGTGGCGTAGAGAGACAGTTCTTGCATGAGTGAATTCATATAAAACTGATGTGTCACAGAAAGCTCAAGTCAAGTGGCTTTTCATTGTCATTTCAATCATATACCTGCAACAATACACAATGAAACAAAACAACCTTCCTCCAGGACCATGTAGCAACATAAAAGAGAAATACAGGAGACTACAAGCTAGAATATACCAGGAGACTACATGGGGTTAAAGCTATAGTATTATTACTGTAACACATGAACAGACTGAGTTCACAGGACCAGATGATCTGAGCGCTCTGTGATCCTGAGGGGTCTGTTCCTTTCACAGATGTCGCCCTGTGCAGCGGCCTCTACTGCCACGACCCCGGTTCCCCCCTACAAGGCTCCTCGGATGGGACCCTCCTTCTGGGGGGGTTTGGGGGTCCCCTCAACCCCATCCTCACAGTCAGCAGTGTGGAGTACCTGGGCCCTGAGGAGGAAAACCCCTCCACAGGTAGGACAGTTTGACTATGGTACCTCCCACTCCAAAACGACCAATCAATAGGCTTGTAACAACAAAACACATTGGATCTCTCTAAAGAAGGGATGGATTGGATGGAAGAGTTGATTATGATCTGTTTGGCTATAATAGACTGCTTCTATCTATTTTTTTTTTCTCTACATTTATTTGACTGTATAGATTAGTCAAGAGCTAAATTACATGAATATTCAATCAATAGTGCACATGATGTATACTGATAGACAGTAGGGAGTGAGGAAGGGACCTGCATTAATGTGGACATGATGTTTGAAATCATCTCCACCAGAATCCAACATCAAATACATTGAACATCTAAAAGGGACTCACTAAAAATGTATTTGGTTTTCTGTGAAGGTTGTGTTTTGACGGGAAGTTCAAGCAATCACAGCAGTATCCACTAGAGGGCGATATAGGTGTTCATAAAGGTCCTGTCTGGGTGATACTTTGACAGCCACGAGAGAGAAAGCATGAATTACGTAATTCAAAAATTAGGGTTAGGGTTCGGAAAACGTTTGACTTAAACCCTAAACCGACAACATGGTTACGATCAGGTGTGGTTGCAGAATCAGGATCAAGATTAGTTATAGCCATGACCCAATCCCTAAATTTAACCCTAACCCTAAATTCAAAATGAGGGTTAGGGAAACGGATTACTTTAACCCTACACCGACAACATGATTACAATCAGGTGTGGTTGCAGAATCAGGATCAAGATTAGTTATAGCCATGACCCAATCCCTAAGTCTAACCCTAACCCTAAATTCAAAATTAGGGTTAGGGTAATCGTTGACTTTAACCCTACACCGACAACATGGTTACGATCAGGTGTGGTTGCAGAATTAGGATCAAGATTAGTTATAGCCATGACCCAATCCCTAAGTCTAACCCTAACCCTAAATTCAAAATTAGGGTTAGGGTTAGGGAAATCGTTGACTTTAACCCTACACCGACAACATGATTACAATCAGGTGTGGTATCAGAGTCAGGATCAAGATTAGTTATAGCCATGACCCAATCCCTAAATCTAACCCTAAATTCAAAATTAGGGTTAGGGTTAGGGAAACTGATTACTTTAACCCTACACTGACAATATGGTTATAATCAGGTGTGGTAGCAGAGTCAGGATCAAGATTAGTTATAGCCATAACCCAATCCCTAAGTCTAACCCTAAACCCAAATGTAACCGATAGAATACCTTATTTAGTGAAAACACCAAGAAACAAATAACTGAAACAGGCCCAGGAGTTGCTGTTCATGACTGTTGGAGCGAAATCAATGATGTTGGCACAATGAGATCTGATGAACGTATTGGTTTAGCATTTTCATCCAATGTACTGGGAAAGATTTGAACCCCCACTTAACCGCGGTAAAATGCTCTAACCACTGAGCTATACTTATCGCTGAACCATGGAGTTTGTTTCTCAGTGACGTCCCCTGCAGAGGAGGGTGAGGTGGTGGAGGATGGAGCAGAGTACACCGAAGAGACAGAGGAGCAGGCGGAGGTGTCGCACCCCGGGGGGGACATGACGGAGGGGGTCCCAGAGGGCGGGGGCGAAGGGGAGGATGGACAGGAAGAGGAAGTGCCACCGGGTGGGATTCCACTTCCTCCTGGACATGGAAAAACGTTGCCTCAGCTGGTCTGTGGAGAAGGTGGGTTGGTGATGCGAATTGCGTTTCTCATACATTTTCGGATGTTTTTCATATTTTTCTTCCTTTGTTGTTTTGTTTTATTGATGTCATGTGATTTTAATTATAGTGTTGGTTGTTATTTTTGTGTGGATCCCAGGAAGACTTGCAAACACTTATTTTAGTAAGCTAATGGGGGATCCACACTGTCCTTTATGAGGGTTCAAGTATGCTTTTCTTTGGTCCTGCTATAGGTTTACCCTGTATTATGATTACGCACGCACACACCCATAATCAAACCCATCCCATAGAGGTAACACCACACCACCAGTGCTTGGCTGTATCAAACCAAATACAAAAACCACATTCACACCAGTAAAGAATAAACTGTCCTTTTTTCTATTCATCTCCCAATCAGACACAGGTCCAGCACCTGTACCCAACCACCTACCCACCTCCTTCCTGCCCAAGGAGCCCCCCAGGTGCCCCCCTGACAGCCTGGCTCCCATGGCCCTGCGAGGGCCCCTCTCAGGATCCCCTCACATAGGCAATATGATGCACCCTCCCATGCCCCCTAGCTGCATCATGGAAGAACTACAACGAGCCTTTGCCTCCAAAAACAGACAGGAGAGGTGAGAGCCGTGATCCCATCTAACCCACTGTACACCCCAACCCAACCCCAGCTCAGTTCCCCAGTCCAACATCCCCTGACTGTCTGTCAACTGGACTCAACCTGTCTCATTACCTCAAGTCCTTACAAACCCTTGCAGTGTTCCGTCTTCCAGGCCTTTTGTCAATCCATCCTGGTGAATGGGGTTAAAACAACATCATACACTACAGTCTAACCCCATCCCTTGTCTCCTATGTCAACAGACATGCTGACCTTCATTACCCCCCCCCTATCTCACAGTGTTAACTCTCCATGTCGCCCCCCTCCTCCTCCCACATCCTCCCCTTCAACCTCCCTCCCTCCCTCCTTCCCCAGCGTGCACGAAGGCTTGGAGCCAAGCTCGCTCCCCCGGAGGCGCACTGACGGGCGTCTCTCTCGCTCCTGCAGCTCAGAGAGGGAGGCGTCGGCGGCCGGGCCGGGGGACTGGGCCCAGCTGGTGGAGAGGAAGAAGGAGGCGGAGGAGAACAAGGAGAACATGAGGCTGGACCAGTGCTTCTCCAACACCTCGGGCCTCCCCAACGACATGGACGACTGGAACGACTCTGTCATCTCCGGTGGGTCCCTTCCGAGCTCCGCTATTGGCCCCAGGGGGACGACTGATTAATCTTAGTCATGTGAATGGTCATGTGACCAGTTCAGCCATTTTGGTTGTGTACAGTGCACAAACACTAGGTGCATTCGACTTCATGCAGCGCCGGCGTCGTCTGCAGCTGCCTGCAGCCCGGCTGACTTGAAGCAGCCAATGGCATTCTCAGCTGCAAGGCAGCCGCCTGCAGCCGGCTGCGGCGCTGCATGAAGTCAGCCCATGTCGAACGTGCCTAAAGTTACAGATAAGATATTTGGGGATAATTTCTGGGATTTGCACATCTGTTTACCATTAAAATAATTGTTTTCTTTAATCATGTTGCCCATTGGAATAACCAGTTTTATCATGAAAATTATGAAAACATGTCATTTATATGCCTGTATCTGCCATCACTGATTAATTGTGATTATAATAACTGATTATTGGCATCACTGATTATTATTAAACACACAATTGTGTGTTTGTGTGTATGTATGTGTGAGAACGTGTGTGGGTTTGTGCTTGTGTGTGTGTGTGTGTGTGTGTGTGTGTTTGTGCGCTTCTGTTGGTGTGTGGGCGCAGGCACGCTGCCTCGCAGGTTAAGGAAGGAGCTGCTGTCTGTGAAACTAAGAAACCGTCCCAGCAAACAAGAACTGGAAGACAGAAACATCTTCCCAGCTCGCAGTGACCAGGAACGCCAGGAAATACGTCAGCAGATCGAGATGAAGCTGGCCAAGTGAGTCTTGACCTTTTCATGAATCAACTACCTCTCCTCTACCTTTTAGTCTCATCCCTAATGCTGTGTCGTGACTAAGCCTCTCACAAGTTTTGGATGGGCTTAGACTTCCATATTATATATATATATTTTTTTTTTTACAGTGTTCACCGACCCTAAAATTTTGAGCTGTAGAACAACATGCTGTAGTAGATATAGGTACTAAAAAGTAGCCTTGAACACAAACTCCCACAGTAGCCCTGGGGAACGTACAGTACAGGACTGCTAATCAATAGGATATGTGGTTCATTTCGAGTGATTGGTTGGGGAGAGAAGACAACTGGCTTTCCAACAGCATCAGAGCTGTTGATAACAGTCTTGGGGTTATATAACATAGAAAGCACTAGTAAGGCTGGTGGAATTAGAGAGGAGGGGAGAAAGACAATCACATCTAAACAGGATTATCCGCTTGTATCACACTGGCCTGATTTGTGATGGTTGAGCTGGGTTTGTTGCCTATATCCAGTTTGCTGGGCCTAGCAATCTTGCTCATTGTGTGTGGGGGGTGTTTTATGCCACACAGCAGTTGAAGCAGCTGATATAACTTAACCGAGTTCCCTGATAAACCTCTCCCTTATTAGAGGAGGGACTCGGTGACCTGAGTGGTCCAACACCCTAGATCACGAAAAGAATGCCGTACAGCTTCTGCACACTGTAACGCATTGTTGTGGCAATATGCTCAGAGGGATTATCTCCAAGACACTGTACGTGAGGAAAAATTGCGGAAACTTTAACCAGGAGGGTTAGAAATACAAACAGAAGTTCCAGGACTAGACATGAACTGGACTGAGGGCAGGCTCCAGGGTCTGGTGATGTTTACACGCTAAAATCTTCCTTCGGCCAGGACGCGTAAGGAACATCTTGCCTTTTTGAATTCCGGCCACGTTGTTACTTTGTAACGCAACGTACAGTATTCTGGGTTCTCTCTTCATATTGACGTGTTGAGCTGGAGGTCACCATTGTGTTGCGTAACCCTCGGGGTCGTAACTCACGTGTGAGTGCTGCCCCGTATCCCGGAGAGAGAGATCTACGGCTGAGGCTGTCAAAGACTCCCAGGAATGATCACTTTGTGCCTGGACATTCTCTGTTCGGCTGGGACCTCAGGAGAGCAACGCCCCCCCCCCCCCCCCCCAGCGCCCCATGCCCAGTCTGGTGGTTTGTCAACAAGCAGCCATTCATTACAGACGCCTGTAAACAAACATCTTATGTAAAGCAAGGCAGACAGCATGACTCCAGCTTGTGTAAGAGAGTTATGGGGAGAGCGATGTGGAGGGGATTCTCCTCCTAGCACAGATCTGAGAAGTGGTTCTCATCAGGAGCTACAGAGGCTAGCAGTAAGGAGGATACCACGAAGACTGGTTCTCCTGAACTTCGGAGTCTTGGAAGCTAATAATAGGTTCTGTTGAGTTGGTGTGACTGAGAGGAGTTGGTGGTTCTGGTTGGATAAAAACCCCAGCAGAATTGATCCGCCCTTCATATTTCCTAGTTCTTGTTGTTATATTATGCAGAGGACAAATTGGCAGTTGCTTAGTCATAACCCAGTCAATAGGCAATTAAACAACTGAGAACTGGAGCCCTTGCTTTGTTTGGTTATTTATTATGTCAAGCGCTTCTAGACAGCAATTGTGATTATAATCCTCAGAGAATTCCCAGGTTTGTATCATATGACTCTAGGCTGGAAATGATATACAGTACATAGGGCATCCAGTGTTCCACAAATCGCCCTTATGCAACCGATGCAGCTTCTCCGAGCCACGGTTGTCTGCGGACAAATGCTACAGTCTGTCTGGGATGTTATGAACGTCAACATTTCCACTCCGATGTGAACAAATGAGGACTCCTGTGTCACAGCGCCAGCAGTAGTAGTAATAGTGTGCATGCCTGTTTGCCATGCTCTGCATTTTGGGGACACACTGCACTGTTTCTAGCGAAAAGGGAATGCCTGGCTATTTTTAGCCTGGAAAGATGGTGAGTAGGTGGGCAGCTTAGCGGAGGAGTGAAGCCCATTTCCCCTGGGTACCCTTACTGAATCACAAAACAGTCCATCACCCCCTCCCACCTTCCCAAGGAAGCCTTTCCGAAGCTTAAGATTGAATTTCTCTTCGTCCAGGCTCGTCCAGAGTGAAATCGCTGGTGTTGCTGCAGAGCAAGCAGAAGAAGGCACTCTGACCATTCACCGATAATGACACCTCGCCCGCCCGTTGTTAGCGCTGGGTAGAATGACCTATCTATCTATAGAGCTTTCTGCTGCCTGGGCGTTATTCGATTGCTATTCTTAGCCACAAAGACTGTTGAATAATACATTTTTGGTGCACTCCTCTCTCTCTCTCTCTCTCTCTCTCTCTCACTCACTCGGTTTTCGTCTACCCTCCTCCACACAATGTGTTGCGGGGGTGTTAGAGTAAAGGGGGAGAGGAGGGGCGAGGAAGGGAGGGATGGATGGAGAGGAAGGGAGGGAGGGGAGAGTTAAGAGAGGGTTAGAGATTTGGAGGAAGGGAGAAAAGGATGAAGAAAGGAAGGGAGGGAAGGAAGTAGAAAAGGAGGGAGTGAGGGATGGAGAGACGAAGGGAGGGATGGAAAGATAATGAGGGGAGGGATGGAGGGTGACAAGGATGCAGAGAGGAAGGGAGGGATGGAGAGGAAGGGAGGGATGGAGAGGAAGGTGGGAGGGATGCATAAAGGGAGGGGTGGAGAGAGGTAGGGAGTCTGTACAAGGCTATAGAAGGCTTCTCTGAGGAGCTTGCTGGGTTATCGTGACCGTTAGGGGCAGCGAGGTCTTTCTTCTTCTTTGTGTGGTGCTGCAGCTCGCGGGAGGAGAAGAAGAACGACGGAACACCCGCTGATGCCCACAAGAGCATCTCTCTTTCTTTTAAGGGTTGGATAACAATGTCCGGCTTTATCTTCATCCTGGTATAATTTTAGATAGAGAACACAGGAGAAAGTCTGCAGACAATGCTCTGCATCAGTGTCTAAACTGTAGGAAATACTGTTCAGTATACAAGAAAATTCATTTCTGCACATTACATTTCTGCAAAACTATCGTGCCAGAATTGTAGTTTAGTTTACATCTGCTCTCCATTTAAAATTTTGGACAGTGGAGACTGTGTGGGATATATAATCTAACCTTTAAAGTTAATAATAACATGCTAGCCTCTCACATTCACACAGCCACTGGTGATCTGCAACACTGGCTGTTGATTGGCTGGTGAGTACTGTAGTAAGGGACCCCGTGGAATATTCCATTGTCTTTCCAGGGGAGGAACTGTTGTTGCTAGGCAACTTGGCGACCAGGTCGATAATGTGGATGAAAACATTGATTCATGGGACTGATTCTATCATTTTATAAGCTCAAAACCAAACAACTCCCAGTTAAGAGTAAAGGAAATGTTTAGTGGAAAATTACGTGTTTTGGGTCATTTTGTTTTTGGTCATTATCAGGGAAGTATTTAAATCTCTAATGGCACAAAATGTCATATTTTGATCAGAGATGCCAGATTCTATCACATACTTTCAGTTAAATTGTATTTTTTTTTTTGTTGCATAATGCAGAAGAATCTTATTTAAAAAATGTAAATCGTAAAGTCATGTGTTCTGGACATGAAGCAACTGTCGATACTGGAGTGAGGCCAAGTGTTTTATCCCTTTGTTTCATTGATGAGAAAAATTCCTCTAGGGACATCCAGCTGTTGAATAATTCCAATGCTAGTTCTAGTCAAGCTTGTGTGCTAATTTGCCAGGGCTGCCTTCAGTCCCTTGTTTACTCTCTGTTTGTTATGGGTCGAAATGATGCAAGTTACACCTCTTTCAGTTTAATTACCAAGTTTCACTACATTGCTGTGGGCTTTGTTTTACAAGATATTCACTAACCGTCATGCAGTAATTATCCATGAAAAAGTTGGCTAATTTAAATATAAAGTAATTTAATATATTTATCATTTTTATTACAATAATTTACAACTACCTTTTCCAAGTAGCATACACCAAACTGTTGACGAAAATGGTGCATGCTACTCTTGCACTTTTCAATAATCGATAACGGTGTCTTAAAATAGACGTTTTGGTCAAAGCTTTGCCGTATGAATAAATAACATTTCAGAAAGGTTGGCACTGCCTGACTACCCAGCTGTGGGAATTGCCCATCATGCCCGACCCAGCTGGTCACACGTGCCTTACCGTTTTTGTCTGATGAGTTTAGTTGAGCTCTCCTCCGTGTCTGGGTCTTTGACTGTGACCTAACTTTAATCCCATCTATAGAGACTCCTGGGTGAGCTCGGGACTCTGATGTAGGGTGTAGGGCAGGAGGCATGCTGTGAGAGGTTGCATTCAACATTCCCATTTATCTTCTGGCCCGGACGGTTACAGCACGCGGTGTAGACCCTACGGTTAAGATCCGGGATGAGCCTGACATTTATAATCGATATCAGGACTTTGAAATGGTCACGTACCCTACACACGTAAGTCCTAAAGTGAACGGCATCTGATTTATCTGTACCTCTCCAACACGGTTTGATGTTCAGGGAACAGTATTGCTAAGAATAAAGCAAAGCATTGCAACAATAAACTCATTACACTCTCAAAGTACCTCGTTTTTCTCGAAAACCTAATTATCAAGGAACATACCGTAGCCTATCACAGGAAATGAGAACAGACTGGATTTGTAAACAATAATCTGAAATGTAAAAGTGATGATGCGACGTGAGAAATGTTATTGTCTTTGTAGCCAGAAGCATAACAAAATCGGGGATGCCTTCTCCGCCTTATTGGGAAACAAATGCACCGCCCACCTAATAAATTATGCATACAGGAGTGCTGTAGTTAGACGCGCCCAAGCTGGGAATCACGACTGTTCAAAAGCCTGTGTAGTGCACAGCGGACAGCAGACTAGAACGCAGACGCTGCAACGTATCAGGCTGCTGTTTACATCCTATGTTATGAAGTCTACCGCGGGTATTTTTCAAATTGAAAATTATTTAGTAAGTATTCTCCGAGGAGAATATTAGACGAAAAGGCATTCGAGACTCGTGTCTTTAAGTGACATCCAGATGTGTGGAGCGCCTCTACCGAAGCATCATAGTCGGGGTTTGGACGCGAGATGGAGACACTCGGGGTTTCCTTCTAGAACGAGCAAAGTGACGAGAATACAGTCGGTGTAAGAGTCATCTGGATACGAGAACAACTTGAATCCCAAAATGGTCCAAAACGTAGTTTTGGTGTTTTTTCGCAGGCGGCTTAGCCAGAGACCGAACGTTGAGGAGTTGGAAAGCCGGAATATCCTGAAACGTAAGTTTTGTCTCTTCATACGGTTGTCTCCATAACCGAAATATCCTGATCTAGATACTAATTTTTACTTGAATCATGAGAATGTATGTGCAACTACCAAACCAGTCTAACAGATAATGCATAAGTAATAGCCATACGGTAGCCTACTGAAACCTATATCCACTCATCTAGTCTAAGATTCAGAAGAGACTCATGAACGAACATTGTCTTGTGCCCCGTAACCAACTGGGACCTGCCTCACCGAAGGCTTTGTAAAACAGAGATACTGTCAACAATACAGATGACATACTTAGACAAGCAATAACACCCCCCCCCCCCAAAAAACATTAAAAAATAAATAAAAATTATAATAATTCTATAACATAATTAAATCTCCCAGTAAAATTGCTGAAGTCAAGTTATAATTTATGACTGCGTTCTGGAGACCAACTGAAAGGGTATGAATGAAAGCTCACCTTTATCTTTTACTAATTGTTTCCTTCTTTTTTATTTAGAGAGAAATGACCAGCTGGAGCAAGAGGAGAGACGAGAGATCAAACAAAGACTAAACAGAAAGGTACATCATCTTACCCAAGTTAATACAAAAAAAAAAATCACATACAAGATTCCAAAAACCTCCTGTCCCAAATATGACTGCATTGGTGTTGTCTGGCCCGGCCCAGCTGTGCATTTATGGTCCTGTTTGATCTTAAAACATGAATACCTCCGTACAGAAGTACTTATCCCTGTTTTTCACTGTGCTTTCCAGCTCAACCAGCGACCGACTGTGGATGAGCTGAGGGACAGGAAGATTCTGATCCGTTTCAGTGACTATGTGGAAGTCGCCAAGGCCCAGGACTACGACAGGAGGGCAGACAAGCCATGGACACGACTCTCTGCAGCCGACAAGGTGTGTGTGTGACTCCTATAGTGTGTGTGCGTGTGTTCAAGAAAGTGACAAAAAAGGTTTGTCATTAGAAGAAAAAAAAAATACTTTTACCCTGGAATGTGCAATGTTGAAATGTGCTTCCTGGGGATTTTGTGTCTGGGTGGAGCAGCACTCCTAAATGGACCCTCTAGGGCAGCAGATTTCAAAATGTGAATTCCTCACAAATTAAAATCAGAACCTGTCTTCAGTCATAGATTAGCATTGCTTCATACAAACAAATGGTTTGTGTTTACGTAACACAGGGAATTCCATAGCGGGTGGAGAGAGACTACCATCACCACCCATCTCAGTAGCATAATGTAAATGTCCCAGAAAATCCTCCTTCTCAGCCACATCTGGTCCTTTGTGTTCTCATCTTGGGATCAGAATCAGAGTGGGATTTATTCGCCATGAAAGTTTGCATGGACAAGGAATTTGGCAAGGAAGGTGCATACAATAAACATATAGGAACCTAAACTTTAAATATGTGGACTAACTATACTAAGGGTACATAAACTAGCAGTACTAAGTGAAATTAGAATTTTTGTAATTTTTTTTAAGACCTTGATGTAATTTCTGGGGCTGTTTACTTTGTGTCTTGCCGATGTCACCTTGCCGTCTGAAGGACGGTGAGTGTGTGCGTGCATGCGAGGGGGACTGTACAGTTAATGCTCTAACTCATGCTTTCCTTTCTCCCCCGTAGGCGGCCATCCGAAAAGAGCTGAACGAGTTCAAAAGCACCGAGATGGAGGTGCACGCTTCAAGCAAACACCTAACAAGGTCAGTGTCTTAGACTAGTATACGTGCCTGAAGAACGTGTGTGTGTGTGTGTGTGTGGGGTTGAGTGTGTGTGTGGGAAGTGCCCGTGCTTGCCTCCGTGCGTGTTTTTGAATGCGTGCTTCTATTCTGGGCTGCAGCATGCTATTTATAGCCCTCCTCGTTCACTGAAAAGAAGCCCAGCAGCCTTCTATTTATAGACGTTCCTAAAAGGAGGGGGAGAGTTTCTCCCCAGGAGATGTGACGTTGCCGGAGCGAAACGTAATAAAAGTCATGTTGTCATTGGTCTTAGCAAGGTCCTTAGGGGTGATTTGTAACGGTAACCCACAGATAAGAGTGGAGTCTTTTTTCACCCCTACCAACATGCTTCCACTGGCTGTGGCTAAAAATAGCCTTGCAGCACTGATGAATAGCAGCTATCATAACCGGTTGTGATTACAAAGGCACCTTTCTGCACACCAGTCCTCATCACCTCTCCTCCCCTCCTTTCCTCCCTCCTTTTTCTCTTTGTCTACAGGTTCCACCGGCCATAAAAGAAGGAGCTTCTTCTGTGAAGAAACGCTGAGGTGTACCGGCTGTGTTCGCGGCGGCAGAAGCTGCCTGGAGGAGAATATTCCAAGAACCCACAGCCGTTGTCTTTGTGAGGATGGGAGAGGGTGTGTGTGCGTGCGTGCGTGAGGGGGGCCCTTAAATCTTCCATCAGCCCCGATCATCATCGAGAGAGGAGGGCGACGGAGGGGAGAGGGGGGCGTCTGGAGGTGAATTCTGGAGGCTGTGTCTCTGCTGTGAGAACTGCCTGAAGGAGCAAGACTCGGACTGGATGAGCACTCTCTTCCTCTGTGGTTAAGAGAGGCGCTGCACGGAGGAGACGATGAAGAAAACTAAACAATCTTGTCAGTTGGTGTCGTTTTCTTTCATTTTTTTTGTTTGTTTAATGAACGGACTCCTTTTGGAAAAGGTGGTGAATCCATCTTTGGAGGGAGGGATGTTGTGCATGTGATTGGTCATGTGACCGGTTTCACTTTTCTTGTTTGAATCATTTGTCTCACGTGGGGCTATGACCCACGTAGTCTGGGCTTGGGGGGGAAGAATTTCATATCAACTGAACTGTCGATGTCTTAATTGAAAAGAGGAATCCTTTGTAAGCGCTACTTGTCTTCAAAATACAAGGTCTTTTTTAAAACTCCTTGCCTCCTCTTTTTGTGATATTCAAGATTTTGAAGCTGGATATGAATAACTCAATCTACAATATACAGGGAAACAGCAACAGGCTGGTTATGTTAGTCCACATGAACAATTATACATTGGGTGGAAACATCACTGAACTGTTTCTTTATATGTAATGTACTTTTAATATAT
Organism: Hypomesus transpacificus; assembly: GCF_021917145.1. Taxonomy (NCBI): domain Eukaryota; kingdom Metazoa; phylum Chordata; class Actinopteri; order Osmeriformes; family Osmeridae; genus Hypomesus; species Hypomesus transpacificus. The sequence continues at coordinate 1,651,739 of NC_061077.1, read as the reverse complement.
TTATATATTATAAAATTGTTATTGTCTTCTGTTACCAGGTAAGAACTGTGTGCATCAGTGGCAAACTTTCATTTATTTGAAATTAAAAAGCACCGGGGAACGTGGTCATTTTAACAGTAACAACATTTTTCAAAACATAGTTATTAAATTCATTATTTATTTAAAAATATTACTCCATTACCAGAGATGGTTAAAAACTTACAAAAGGTATTGCAAAACATCAAGCCAATGGGGCCAATTAGTAACTTACAAATGAATAAATAACAAACATTTCCTAATATTGGAATAGTTAACATATATGTATATATATTATTACATACAGAGTCTATCCATGTATGTTTATTTAATTGACTTTAAGCTAACTCAGAAATGACCGAACTTGTCAGAACATGAACGTCTCATGAGCCTCATTCTGTGTGAGCTAAGGGTGTATGGTGAGAATAAGGAGACCTTGTAGGGGTCGTCCAGGGTCAAAACATGGGCCCCTCAGGCAGGAACAGAGCCTTCAGTCCTCTCCGGACACTCTGGATCTCCTCCTCCTGCTGCAAGGACAGACCAGGAAAAACACACCGCTTTTATAGCCCCTCATCACAACACCCTCAGGGCTGTATCTCAGATCTGTCAGATGGCTGAGCGGTTAAGGAATCGGGCTAGTAATCTGAAGGTTTACTAGCCCGATCGATTCCCGGCCGTGCCAAATGACGTTATGTCCTTGGTCAACGGACTTCACCCTACTTGCCTCGGGGGGAATGCCCCTGTACTTACTGTCCTTACTGTAAGTCGCTCCGGATAACAGCGTCTGCTAAATGACTAAATGTACCTGAGAGCTTTGTCTAGGCCTTTAGGGTTAGGACAGCAGTTTAGACATCAAGCGAATGAAGGAGGCCAGAAAGAACAGGTAAGCAGGCCCAAGTGGCCCCCTGATTGTTGGTGGTAGCTCAGCCCTGTGCTCGGGTCTGTCAGGCCGACTCACCATCTCCTTGACGAGACGATCCTGGACGGACTTCATGTCCTTTCTCATCAGACACATCTGGAAGGGAGAGGACATGACAAGGGTTTAAAGGTCGGATGACTCGGGATCGCAGCAGCATCAGGACAAACACTTCACAGGGGAGACACTAAGGTACCCCCAACACCGGTCATCAGATGAAATATAACTATGTCTGATTTCATCTTTACCAAAAGGGGTCTAATGTACATTTGCAAGCAGTTGAAATCATCTCGCACTGCATTGTTATTCATGGCCTACACTGAAGGGAAATATGTTACTTATCACATAATAGTTTGTATTTAAACTACCCACCTCTAGTCAATGGTATACATAGAGAACATAGTTTATAAACTATATTAATATTATTATTTCTTTATCTCATTTAAACCCTTGAGCCACAGAACGAGGCTCCCCCAAAACAGTTCCAAACTTTTCATGTTACTGTCTGCACCTGTGAGGTGAAGATGTGTTCCTCGTACTCCAGGCTGTGAGACGTTTTGGTCTGGAAAGCCGTCTTCAGGCTCTGCAGTCTGCCAGGCCCAGACGAGGAGGTCAGGGAGGAGGAGGTCAGGGAGGAGGGGGCCAGGGAGGAGGAGGTCAGGGAGGAGGGGGCCAGGGAGGAGGAGGTCAGGGAGGAGGTCAGGGAGGAGGCCAGGGAGAAGGAGGTCAGGGAGTAGGAGGTCAGGGAGGAGGTCAGGGAGGAGGAGGTCAGGGAGTAGGAGGTCAGGGAGGAGGAGGTCAGGGAGGAGGAGGTCAGGGAGGAGGAGGTCAGGGAGGAGGAGGTCAGGGAGGAGGAGGTCAGGGAGGAGGAGGTCAGGGAGGAGGTCAGGGAGGAGGAGGTCAGGGAGGAGGAGGTCAGGGAGTAGGAGGCCAGGGAGGAGGAGGTCAGGGAGGAGGTGGTCAGGGAGTAGGAGGTCAGGGAGGAGGGGGTCAGGGAGGAGGAGGTCAGGGAGGAGGAGGTCAGGGAGGAGGTCAGGGAGGAGGAGGTCAGGGAAGAGGAGGTCAGGGAGGAGGAGGTCAGGGAAGAGGAGGTCAGGCAGAGAGTCGAAGGCAAGCGGGAACAAGCAAACTTTTTAGAGGAAAGAATTAGGACAGACAGGACTTAGTTTAGTGGTTCCCAAGCTAGGGGTTGTGACCCCTACGAGGGGTGGCCTGAAATCGTAACGAGGTCGTGGGACAAGAAAGAACAAACAAACAAGCATGTCCCTGTATTTCAAAAACAAGCTGATCGAACTATCGGTTGATGATGCTGCAGAAACACAAACAGCCAACATGAAATCCAATTGAATCATTAAAGCCTAAATAGTTTGGGAAACCATGATTTAGTTTGAGTTACCAATACAAAGGTCTACACAACAAGTTATTTAGGTGACCCTAAACACAATCAAGTAACCTAGTTAACAGTCATTGTGGTTTAGGAGTTTAATTTGATCAAAAGATAAAAGGAGGCGACCCTATACAAAATCAAGTAACTAGGTAAGTAACCATGAAAGGAATCGGCCCTGTCATTAACCTGATTGTTCACACAGTCAAGTAAATGCTGTGTCATGTCACCAGTCCACAACAGGGCCACAACAGCCAGCCTGAGACAGTTGGCCTATTTCAGAGCATTAGGGACATTCTGCAGTGCCATCGCCCTCTCCACTGTTACCTAATCTAATCTGGGTAACAATGCATTGCATAATCCGATTTTTCTGAAATGTTGCCCCCCCCCAACCTTGTTTTGATAAGCGAGGGCTGTAACCAACAATCATGTGAATTGTTGTGCATCAGATCCTAGAGAACAGGAAGCGCAGATGACGACAGCTCAGAGGATAGTTGTGTTTGTTTGGTCTCACTCCCAAGTGGACAAAGTGCAGAGTGAGTTTCTCTGAGGACGGAGTCGAGGATGACTGGACAGTCGGGTCAAGTTCACGTGTGTGACGGTATGAATAGGTGGAACAACGTGTTCCTTTCAACACTCACAGGGCCAAACTGGGAAAGAGCTTGTGTGTGTGTGCTTCCTCTGGGGAGTGCGCACACACACACACACACACACACACACACACACACCCCCCCCCCCCTGCAGGCCTCACCTCCGGGTCTCTCTCTCCTGGCAGCAGTGGAAAGCTACAGACTGCTTCCTCCAGTATGTCTGACAGAGGAAAGAACAGATAACATGGATTCAATCAGCAACACACGTGTCTGGGGGAACCTTATCAACCAGCATCTGATTGACCCCTGAAAGCCTAACTCTCCAGGCTTTTTACAGCACGCAGCACTAACACCAGCGACATCCCAGTGGTTCTTCTGTCTTGTTGTATTGATACTGATTGGTAGCTGGGGTGTCAGTGAGGGTGAGAGGGGGAGGCCTACGGTCAGCTCCTTCTCCATGTTCTTCAGAGTCACGCTGTCCTTCTCCAGGTTGCCCATCTCCTCCAGCAGAACATTCCGGACCTGGTCAAGATTCTTGGACCTGGGAGCAAACACACACACACACACAAGCACCACACACATGCAACACACACACACAGCTAAAGATGTTCAACACGTTTAAACACACGGCCGGTGAAACATATCATCTCATTTAGCTCTAGCTTAAAATTCCATACACTATTAACAGTGTATTCACATTACAAGCGCTGCTATGTGTTATGCGCTGCTCCACGGTGTGAGGTCGCGCTTTGCCAATCAGTGGCCTCATGAGTAAACTAGCTAGTTACCAACTAACAGATTTTAGAAACCTTTTTATCAAAAACTTTTTTCCAACCTTTGAAACTTTTTTTTTTTTGTATAGTAAAAAAGGAGAATCCCCACCTGTGCTGGCTGACCTGCAGGCTGATAGACGAGACGTGTTGCTGCACGGTCTGCAGAGACTGTTTGGTGTACGTCTCCATCCTTCTGGACCGGCCCTGCGCACACACACACACACACACACCAGCACTCAGCTGCTTAGTCCTGTAGTCTACATGCAGCAGGTCAATGTTCCTGTATTTTTGCATTTTTGTACTTTTATATTTATTATTTTTTAATTGTATATTGTATATCATAGCTACTTAACTTACTATTTATTTTATTCTAAATTACAGCCCCTTAGTAGTAGTTAGACTTTGTACCATTAGTATAGTTAGACTTGTTCACCACTATTCTAGATTTATGATCCCTATATGTTGAATGTATGCAGCTTCCTGCCAAACTAAATTCCTTGTCTGTGCAAACTTTCATGGCGATTAAAACCCCTTTCTGATTGTGATTCTGTAGTCTACCAACCTGGAACTTCCTCTGGAGCTCTGAGCTAAACTGCCGACATATACCGGCCATATCAAGGGGGCTTGTGCTGTAGGGCAGGTCCATCTCCACCTCCACCTCCATCTCCCCCTCCTCCTCCTCCTCCACACTAGCCTCCCAACATCTGGACGTCACGGTGCGTGAGGATACCTGTCTACCCCCCTCCCCCTCTGGAGACACCTTTATGACTGTTAAAACACACACACACGGTACAGTATGAATGGGTGATGGGTCATTCAATCGATGATATCCACTAGCCAAAGCACAGCTGAACACCTGTTGATGTTAGAAGCCTCACTAAAGGAGTGTCTAGACCTGTCTGCCTCACAAAAGGAGTGTCTAGACCCGTCTGCCTCACTAAAGGAGTGTCTAGACCTGTCTGCCTCACTAAAGGAGTGTCTAGACCCGTCTGCCTCACTACACGAGTGTATAGGCCTGTCTGCCTCACTACAGGAGTGTCTAGACCCGTCTGCCTCACTAAAGGAGTGTCTAGACCCGTCTGCCTCACTACAGGAGTGTCTAGGCCTGTCTGTCTCACTAAAGGAGTGTCTAGGCCTGTCTGCCTCACTACACGAGTGTCTAGACCTGTCTGCCTCACTACATGAGTGTCTAGACCTGTCTGCCTCACTAAAGGAGTGTCTAGGCCTGTCTGCCTCACTACAGGAGTGTCTAGACCCGTCTGCCTCACTAAAGGAGTGTCTAGACCCGTCTGCCTCACTAAAGGAGTGTCTAGGCCTGTCTGCCTCACTACACGAGTGTCTAGACCTGTCTGCCTCACTACAGGAGTGTCTAGACCCGTCTGCCTCACTACAGGAGTGTCTAGACCTGTCTGCCTCACTACAGGAGTGTCTAGGCCTGTCTGCCTCACTACAGGAGTGTCTAGACCTATCTGCCTCACTAAAGGAGTGTCTAGACCCGTCTGCCTTACTAAAGGAGTGTCTAGACCTGTCTGCCTCACTAAAGGAGTGTCTAGGCCTGTCTGCCTCACTACAGGAGTGTCTAGACCTGTCTGCCTCACTACAGGAGTGTCTAGACCCGTCTGCCTCACTACACGAGTGTGTAGACCTGTCTGTCTCACTAAAGGAGTGTCTAGGCCCGTCTGCCTCACTACAGGAGTGTCTAGACCCGTCTGCCTCACTAAAGGAGTGTCTAGACCCGTCTGCCTCACTACACGAGTGTGTAGACCTGTCTGTCTCACTAAAGGAGTATCTAGGCCCGTCTGCCTCACTACAGGAGTGTCTAGACCTGTCTATCTCACTAAAGGAGTGTCTAGACCTGTCTGTCTCACTAAAGGAGTGTCTGGGCCTGTCTGCCTCACTACAGGAGTGTCTAGACCTATCTGCCTCACTAATGGAGTGTCTAAACCCGTCTGCCTCACTAAAGGAGTGTCTAGGCCTGTCTGCCTCACTACACGAGTGTCTAGACCTGTCTGCCTCACTACAGGAGTGTCTAGACCCGTCTGCCTCACTACAGGAGTGTCTAGACCCGTCTGCCTCACTACAGGAGTGTCTAGACCCGTCTGCCTCACTAAAGGAGTGTCTAGACCCGTCTGCCTCACTAAAGGAGTGTCTAGACCCGTCTTCCAGGCTAAGCCCCCCCCCCCCCCACGTCTCACCCGTGTCATGAGCCCTCTCGCTCTGAATGTGGCGGAAGCTTGTCTTGGTTGCCACGGGGACCACATCCTCCATGTTTTCTCCATCCTGGTCCTCTTCTCCGTCCTCCTCCTCGGAGCTGCTGTGCTCTCCCCAGCTCTGGGCTTGGCCTAGGAGGCGGGGCTTAGCCGCTGGGAGGCGGGGCTTAGCCGCTGGGAGGCGGGGCTTAGTCGCTGGGAGGTGGGGCTTAGCCGCTGGGAGGCGGGGCTTAGCCACTGGGAGAACGATCCGGAATGGGAAACCACAGAACACGGTGTTATTTGATCCCCACCCTCAAGATTGAATTTATTTTGCGATTCTTAAATCAAAATCTAATTTGCTTATAAAGAAGGGCAATACAAATCAATGTCACAGAGGGTTTGACATGTGCTATATCCATAGAACAGGACTGAGACCCTCAAGGTTTCTTAGAGAGTACAAATATAAGTTTAGATTTAGTTCAGTAAAAAGGCAGAGCAAACACAGATATGCATTTTTTTTGTCTCACATGACTTGAATAGTTTCCTGGGCCTGATCTTGGCAGCTTGATCTCTCATCTTACTCCTCTTTACTCCTTTCTCCTCCTCCTCCTCATTCTGGGGCTTGGAGTTGCGACGCTTACGGCTCGGTCCTGTGAAGACCAAAGCACACACAGACCAGATCTGACCAGATGACTTCCTACCAGCTATGATGTATCCCTGCATATCTCTGTGGAGAAATGTGTCAAGCCAGTTTAGTAGCAGAGGGATCACCTGAAACGTGATAGTGGTGTTGGTCTGGCTTGTGCTGCTGGTCAGATGATGGTGTTTTCTGTCAAGACACAGGGACACGTATGCACAACAGCCAGACTTCATCTTCTAATGAACATATTTGTATCGAACGATTATGAACTTCTTTGTTCATTAATGGAACAATATTCCTGTTCATGATTAGAACAATCATGGACAGGAAGTAAATAGTCATGATCGAGGATCTACTGTCGATATCTTCTGGTACGTTATTAGATTTAGAAAATATGGCTCTACCAAACAATGTCACACCTTTTGAGTTAAGGACTGAAAAGCACTACTACATATGAGACAAACACAGTTCATGCCTTCTGTCCCTCACTGGATCCCGTAGTCCCCAGTACTGTAAATACAGGAACCGCTAGACCACAATATCCCTACCTCCAGTTTGGTAGCCATGGCTACCGGCTTGATCTCCACTCTCGACACCGACACGACAGACCTTGATGAGGATTGGCTCAGCGTTACCCTGGAGACCAGCGACTCCTGGTCGAAGCCGAAATGGATGCCCTGGTTGAGAGTGTCTCCGGGGGCGAAGCAGGAGTCGAGGGGGGAGAGAGGGGGGGTCCTCTCCAAAGCTGTCGAGGTCAGGAGGGGCTCGGAGGACTGGGAGAGAGGGGACTGGGCAGGGGAGAGGGCCCGCTGAATGGGGCTCAGCTGGGGCTGATGGGGGGAAAGAGGGAAGGGAGGGAGAGAGAGAGGGGAAGAGACAGAGAGAGCGGGGAAGAGGGAGAGAGCGGGGAAGAGGGAGAGAGAGCGGGGAAGAGGGAGAGAGAGCATGGGAGAGACAGGAGGGGAGACGCAGAGAGAAGGTGAGGAAGACAAAGAAGAAGAAAGAGACAGACAGAACAGACAGACCGGACGGACACGGCAGAGAGCGGGAGAGAGAAAAGAGAGGCGGGAGAGAGAGAAAAGAAAGAGAGGCGAGAAAGAGAGGGCAGGGGAGAGAGACACAGCAAGGGAGAGAAAGCGCAGGAGAGATATGAATCTATCTTTAATCTACCTAAGGACCTAATCACTCTAATTGTTTGATGAGAACGACCGTGAGGACCGTGAGGGCATCCTCCACAACATCCTGACAGGCTGACCCTGGGAAACTAGCTCAATCCTGTCCTGTCTCTCACCTCCACAACACTGGGCCTCGGGGCTCGAAGGACCGGGCTCTGGCCGAGAGGGGTGAGGGGGCAGAGAGAAGGGAGGGGTGTGAGGGAGGGGAGAGGGGTGAGGGAGGGGAGAGGGCTGAGGGAGGGGAGAGGGGTTAGAGGAGGGAGAGAGGGCATCTTCACGGCCTTGCCGTCGCTCCTCCTCCGGGCGCTGTGGAAGGTGGAGGGTTTGGAGACTCCGTCGCCGCTGCGGGGGGGCTTAGGGAAGTCTGGGAGAGGCGAGGGGGGGGCGCCGCAGACGGGAGAGCCGGAGAGGGAGCCCAGAGGGGTGGGGGGGGATCCGGGCAGGACGGCCGTCCTCTCAGCAGCTGTGGGGGGGGGGGGGGGGGGGGGGGGGGGGTAAAGGCACAGATGTTGAGACAGCTGGACCTGGAGGAGAGGTCGATAGGAGGAGGGGGGTTGCTTTACATCGCACATCAGATCACTTTCCAGTCCCAAAGAGTCAAAGAGTGACTTTAGACGGGTCAGGACAGGACAGCTGGTCTCTTCCCAGCGTCACATCTGAGGAGACAAACAAAACTGGAACAGACACAGCGTGTCTCACCTAGACCACCAAGGCATGTCTACAGAGCTGGAACTCTGACCCCAGATGTAACAAGAGTTCACCAGGGGCTTTCTGGGCCAGCAGTGTGAACATTCCTTGCTCTACATCCCCGCACCCTCCAAACACACACACACACACACACCACCCGCCAACTCTGACCGACATGGGAACACCAATCCCAGCAGCTGGTTACGTGAGGTGGAGGTGAATGTGTGTGCTGAAGGTCTGATGTTGACCTATATGTGCCGTGTCGTACCCGTGCCTCTCATCCTCTCGATGGGGGGAGGAGAGAGAGAGAAGGAGGCCAGCCGGGACGCCCAGGAGGCCTTCACCACACTCGTCTGGTCCCTGGCCGAGGGAGGAGTCTTCTTTTTCCTCACCTCCTCGACAACTCTCTCGCTCTTTTTCTCCACCTGTCCGCCGAATGGCTTCTGTTGAACCGTGAGCAGAGAGATGGGGTGGTTTTGTGGATCTGGTTTGTGATTTAAAAGTTGTAACTACAGCACACTTGCTGTATCTTTGAGGACTTAGTGATAGCATCAACAGGGTGTTTTTCCAACACACAGAGGGAAGGACGGAGGGAGGGACAGGGGGAAGGAGGGAGAAAGAGAGAGACCACACCTTAGGATGAGGCGGCTGCTCTGTCTCTGATTGGCTGTTGTTGTCGTCGGGCGCTTTGAAAGTCTTGGTGCCGGCCGCAGTCTTGATCGTCTTCATCTTCTCCAGCTCCTGTTCCAGAGAAGCCTTCTGGTAGGGGCATCAACATTTAACAGGGTTACACATGCGCTCGGACATTACAACTGGTCGAATGAGAGGATGAAGGTGATTAAAAGGGTCTGTGTGTGTGGGGGGATATGGGGGAGGGAGGAGCCTGTGGAGGGGCAGAGGGGAGCCTTTGGAGGGGGAGAGGGGGGAGAGGAGCCTGTTCAGGGGGAGAGGGGAGCCTTTGGAGGGGGAGAGGGGAGAGAGGAGCCTGTTCAGGGGGAGAGGGGAGCCTTTGGAGGGGGAGAGGAGCCTGTTCAGGGGGAGAGGGGAGCCTTTGGAGGGGGAGAGGGGGGAGAGGAGCCTGTTGAGGGGGAGAGAGGACCCTGTGGAGGGGGAGAGGGGGAGAGAGGAGCCTGTGGAGGGGGAGAGGGGAGCCTGTGGAGGGGGAGAGGGGAGCCTGTGGAGGGGGAGAGGGGGAGAGAGGAGCCTGTGGAGGGGGAGAGGGGAGCCTGTGGAGGGGGAGAGAGGAGCCTGTGGAGGGGGAGAGGGGGAGAGAGGAGCCTGTGGAGGGGGAGAGAGGAGCCTGTGGAGGGGGAGAGGGGGAGAGAGGACCCTGTGGAGGGGGAGAGGGGGAGAGGGGAGCCTGTGGAGGGGGAGAGGGGAGCCTGTGGAGGGGGAGAGGGGGAGAGAGGAGCCTGTGGAGGGGGAGAGGGGAGCCTGTGGAGGGGGAGAGAGGAGCCTGTGGAGGGGGAGAGGGGAGCCTGTGGAGGGGGAGAGAGGAGCCTGTGGAGGGGGAGAGAGGGACAGAGGAGCCTGTGGAGGGGGAGAGAGGAGCCTGTGGAGGGGGAGAGAGGAGCCTGTGGAGAGGGAGAGGGGGAGAGAGGAGCCTGTGGAGGGGGAGAGAGGAGCCTGTGGAGGGGGAGAGAGGAGCCTGTGGAGGGGGAGAGGGGGAGAGAGGAGCCTGTGGAGGGGGAGAGGGGGACAGAGGAGCCTGTGGAGGGGGGGAGGGGGAGAAAGGAGCCTGTGGAGGGGGGGAGAGGAGCCTGTTGAGGGGGAGAGGGGAGCCTGTGGAGGGGGAGAGGGGGAGAGAGGTGAGCAGTGAAGAGAGATGCGCCGACCTTGGGCACGGAGGGCGGCTCCGTCTCTGATTGGCTGTCGCTGCCGTCGCTGTCGGGCTCCCTGTAGCTCTTGGCGGTAGCGGCGGCTCTCTGGGGCCTCCTGGTGGCTCTGCTGCGCCCTGCAGGCTCCTCTCTGGCCCCCAGACCACCTGCCTCCCTCACACCAGAGCCCTTCTGTTGAAACACAGCACGGCAGTGACACCTAGTGGGTGACTGGGGTACTGCACCACAACATCGCTGCACAGTACTGTGGGTGGTCGTAGTTGTATGTAGACGATGTTGTTATGGAAGCTGGGACAGTTTTGGGGGAAGATTTTACGAAGATTTTAGATTTTAAACTAAATGTTTCCTTTTGCTCGTTACTGTTCGTTTGGCGAGCAGATGTGGTGTAAAGCGGCAGATATTCACAATGTTAAATACTGAAAACGGCTCACATAGACCCAGGTGTTCCAAAACTAGTGTCTGGTCTCGGCAGTTGGTATTTAAATGAGGCTGGATGAGCAGTTGTGACTCTGATGGGTTCCTGGTGCTTAGTCTCACCTTCCTGGGCTTGGCAATCTCCTTCTCAGCTTTGGAGGATGCAGGGAGGAGGTCTGGGGAATCGACTATAACACAGAGGGGCTTAAACAAGAGACCTGCGCGTCCAGAAAATACATACAGGCTAAAATAACAGTCAAATATCACCATGATAACAGGCGGAACTACTTTGTGAAGCTGACCACTGGGCCAGGCAGGCGGAGGGTTACGTACGTGTGGTGTCCGGTGCGGGGGCCTTGGGTCTGGCTGCAGGCTGCCTGCTGTAATCGGTCACTTTGGGCTTGGCCTTCCTGCTGGACTCTCTCAGCCAGCTGAGCTCCGCCCCACCGCTGGTGTCTGTGTCACTGAACAGGTGCTTCTTCACGTGGTGCCTGGGCAGGGGCTGGGGCATGAACACACACAGAACACATACACACAAATGCACACCCAGACAAACACCCAGATATTCACACACACAGACACAAACAAACAACACAAAGGCAATGTTAAGTTTATACTGAGGTAACATAATCACACAGAGGAGTGAAAGTGACCCGTCAATACCACTTATGATAATAATCCCTTTAACAACTATAATACCTTTAAGAGCAGGCCCTTCTTGGTATTGCTGGGCAGAGCCCAGGAGTCGTACAGGGCACTGGAGACACATATCATGATGAAGGTCACACACACATTAGAAAGAGTTTAGCATCAGCAGAAGGGGACTGTGAGACCACAGGTGCAGAACAGCCCAGGTGCAGAACAGCCCAGGGGCAGAACAGCCCAAGTTCAGAACAGCACAGGTGCAGAACAGCCCAGGTGCAGAACAGCCCAGGTGCAGAACAGCTCAGGTGCAGAACAGCCCAGGTGCAGAACAGCCCAGGTATATTCTTACCTGCTGTCAGCGGCAGACGACTCATTGGACTTCACCTTGCGCTGAAGAGCAGAACAGGGACTTTCACAATTTGACTTTTTCGTTAGAAACCAGCTTTTTTTTTTGCCATAGATGTGTCCACTGGTATTCCTATTCAGTGCTGCTGTATCAAACAATCTTTTGAATACATCAGCACATAATCCCTCTCAGTAACAGAGTGCAGTGCAGTTGCGTACGTAATGACTAAGACCAGCTTTATTTACCCCGATACTCATTGGTGAGTCCATAGTGAATGCGAAGATGTCCTCTCTGCAGGCAGGGGAAGGAAAGGAAGTGATGTCACAGGAGTCCAGTCAGATCAGCTGTCCAGCTCACGCTCTCCTGGCTGAGACCACTTACCCGTTTCTCTCAAGGGCACTTTTCCTGCTGTTGCTGTAGGACTTCAGAAATCCAGAGGCTTGCTTCTGAGGATACTCAAGGGGTGAAATGCAGGGACAGAAGTTCATGTTTATAACTAAAACAAACAAAAGAGCAGTTCAGTAGTAGAAAACAGGGCTGCAGGACTGACCTTGGCCGGGGGCAGCCAGCTTTTCTCAAACAGAGATCTGACAGGACAACAGCAAAGCAGGGAGAAGTTTATACGCAGGAGTGATTCTATCAGAAATAAAATATTCAATCGAGTTCCACCTGTCTGCTACCTTTTGGGGGCCGGAGGGTTCTTGGGAGGAGAGGCGGGGTGTGCCGAGGTCTCGCGAGCAGAGATGGAGGGGGTGGGGAAATCGTAGCGGCTAGAGATGAGCTTCACGATGCCGTCTGCCACAACTGCATCCCTCTGGACGCACACCAGCAGACAGCGACACGTGAGCAGGACCCAGACAGTTCACTCACGTGTGAAGTACAGTGTAAAGTAGAGGGACATCAACATGATTCCATCTCCAGTGGCAGGTGCTTACCTTCTCTCTGCTGGAGTCTGGTCTTGAGGTTTTCACCTTGGGGTTGGGGGTCGGCCTCTCTTGCAGGCCCTTCTTGCTCTGGGTGAGGGAGGGCTTTACTGGAGCCTTGGCCAGGACAGGCTGCGGATCCTGGGGCTTCTGGCTCTTAGCCTTCCCTTTACCCTGGCTCTGCCTCCCTGTCAGCTGCTGGAAGTCTCTGATACCACACCCATCAGATCCACCTCTGTTCTGGGACCTTCCTCCATTCTCAGGCCCTTTCTCCCGAGATCCACCTCGCTCCTGGGGCCCTCCTCCCTCCTGGGGCCCACCTCCCTCCTGAGGCCCACCTCGTCCCTGAGGCCCACCTCGCTCCTGAGGCCCACCTCGTCCCTGAGGCCCACCTCGCTCCTGAGGCCCACCTCGCTCCCTAGGCCCTGTGTCCTGCTGCTTCCTCTCCCGGAGGACCTCCTGCAGGCGCTTGGTGAGCTGGGCATGGAGCTGCTTGTGGCTGGCAGGGCCTGAGCTCGGAGCCTGGGCTCTCTGGGCGGAGGAAGGCCGATCCTGCTGCCCCACGGTCGGCACAGACGCTGGCTCTGCATGGAGGAAGAGTGGATCAGGAAAGTTTCTGCACTTTGTGAACAACCTACCATTATAAAAGAATAAGGTAGACTACCTGATCCAAACCAAACAGGGGGAGTTTAAACAAGGTTGATCCTCTTTGTGTTTTAATCCAAGCTCGCCTATTCAGAGATGGCCTAAGAGATGAGAAGAGAGGTTGTCTTACTTACCGGGCTGGGGCAGAGCCCTGCTGAACCTCCTCTGTACTGGCTGCAGCGTGTCAGAGACCGATCTCTTGGTCCAGTGGGTGAATCTGTAGGGCCAATCACAGACCTTCACACCACCTGCACCGTCCTCGTGTGTGTGTAACCCTCATGACAGTGTCAGTGTCGCAAGTGCACGGCCGGGTACTTACATCGTCCTCTCCGTGGTCACGGCGGGCTGCGAGTCCGGAACAAAGCTGTGGTCTGAAGACGAGAGCAAAAGGGGAATGTGGATTTTTTTTTTACAAATTATATTTTTCAACCTTTCGAAACCTTTTCAAAAGTATTTTTTCAACCTTTCGAAACCTTTTCAAAAGTATTTTTTCCGCCTTTCAAAACCTTTTATGAAACTTTTTTCTCACACAGTGAAAGGAGAGGGGAGAGGAGGAGAAAAGAGAACCCTAAAACAGGGCAGTAGAGTACAGTAGAGTACAGTAGAGTCCTCATCAAGTACTTGTCAATGATGCAAACTTATTTTTTAAAATAAATCCCTAATATTTTTTCAACCTTTCAATACTTTTTGGGGAACATATTTTTCAAACTTTTAGAACTGTACAGATTACTTAAATAGTGTTGAAAATAACCTAGACCCATGTCAGAATGCAAAAACACAAGAATTTGCTCTTTGGGACAGTTCATTTTGCACTTTGGAAGGGTACTGGGACAATGAGGATTTTTTGTTGTTGTGAGCCCTGGTCTACGAGAGGTGTCTAACTGGAAATGTGTGGCTGAGGGCTAGGTGTTTGACAACAGTGAAAACCACAGGGAGGACACATTCAGGAGGGTGTTTTTCAGGAGGGTGTTTCAGGAGGGTGTTTTTCAGGAGGTGTTTCAGGAGGGTATTTTACCAAGAAGCTCCTCGTCACCCTGAACCATCTCCACCACTTTGTTCACTGGGATGTTCTGCAAGACAGCAGGAACACAGAGCACAACCCAAACTGGATGAACACACTACACCAGTTCACACTGCTCCAACACTAAGACTTGTCCTAAATTAAGACGAAAAACTCAATGAAAATCTTCATTGAGATGGTTTAGTGTAGGACTAGGCTTAATCCATGTCTGGGAAACGGGGACTCCAAGTTTTAAATGTTGGACGGGTGGTAGATGAGGATGAGACGCACCCTGCGGTACTGCTCAGACAGGCCTGCTGGACGGACTCTCTTGGAGGTGCTTTGGGGCAGAGCAGCATCCGCCTGGAGACAGAGACGGACCACAGGAGTCTCAATTCTGTCTGTTCGATTTGAGATCAGCCGTTTCACGTCTCACACATACACATTTATATATTATAGATCATCATATAAATCACAGCAACTAGCTCTCCGTTTCTGAGCTTCTGTGTGAGTGAATGTTGCCAGGATTAATGTAATCAGTTTTAATGTTCCCGGTATGATGGCTAGTACCTCTGTTGACGTGATGTTTCGATGCTGTGATGACTGTGCTTCTGGTGATATGGGTGAATGTGATCACTATAATCACTACACATTGTACCTCTGCAGCCATGGCACCTGTGGTGATGCTCTCCTGCTGGGCGTCTCCAGAGGGAGGCTGCAGCTCACCTGTGCTCTCCTGCTGGGCGTCTCCAGAGGGAGGCTGCAGCTCACCTGTGCTCTCCTGCTGGGCGTCTCCAGAGTCAGGCTGCAGCTCACCTGTGCTCTCCTGCTGAGTGTCTCCAGAGGGAGGCTGCAGCTCACCTGTGCTCTCCTGCTGGGCGTCTCCAGAGGGAGGCTGCAGCTCACCTGTGCTCTCCTGCTGGGCGTCTCCAGAGTCAGGCTGCAGCTCACCTGTGCTCTCCTGCTGAGTGTCTCCAGAGGGAGGCTGCAGCTCACCTGTGCTCTCCTGCTGGGCGTCTCCAGAGTCAGGCTGCAGCTCACCTGTGCTCTCCTGCTGAGTGTCTCCAGAGGGAGGCTGCAGCTCACCTGTGCTCTCCTGCTGGGCGTCTCCAGAGGGAGGCTGCAGCTCACCTGTGCTCTCCTGCTGGGCGTCTCCAGAGGCGGGGAGAGTCCGGGGGTCTTGCTCCTGCTCAGGTCAGCCAGGCTGGGCCGGGTCTGCTGCTCAGAGGAGTTCATCAGCTCCAGGGCTGGTTTCATCCTGGCCCTGCTGTTAGGAGTGGCTGGCAGGGAAGGAGGCGTAAGATGGAGGGTCAGCAGGGCAAAATGCTAGTTCAGACGTACACACACACACAAACGCAAGTCCAGACGTACACACAAAAACACTCACTCAAAACGCACACAGAATCAAGACAAAACCCGACCATATTTCTCCATATTTGCCAGCAACAGAAAGTCAGGCAGTTAGGAGGTGTGTCTTTACCCGTTGCCATGACGACAGTGAAAGGACTGCCGCCGTGGCCTCCTCTTCTTCCTCCGCTGCTGCTGATGAAGCTGCTGGACTCAGACGTTCTCCTCCTGGCTGGAGCCATCATCTGGAGGGTGGTGTGTGTGTGTGTGTGTGTGTGTGTGGTACACGTGTGTGTGGTGAACGTGTGTGTGTGTGTGGTGCGTGTTTATAAACTTATAAGCCTTTAATGACATTTGAATAGTGAAAGTACTTAGCTGTTACATTGACTATATATTTTAATATACCTGAAATGTGTAGCAGGTTTGATCTAAGAACACCAATCAGAATACTAACTAAACCACTAAGATTTGATAAGGAATCAGAATTTTACAGAACTTAGCTTGGACTGTCAACAAGAGCAGGACTTCCAATGTACTTGTCCTTACAAATGGCAAATAAACTTGACAAGTTTCAACCGTGCCCAAAAATCTCTGTGGCAGATCACCTTCAGGGGTGTGGAGCGAGGGGGCTGCAGCCAGGGG
This sequence comes from Hypomesus transpacificus, assembly GCF_021917145.1. Taxonomy (NCBI): domain Eukaryota; kingdom Metazoa; phylum Chordata; class Actinopteri; order Osmeriformes; family Osmeridae; genus Hypomesus; species Hypomesus transpacificus. The sequence continues at coordinate 1,635,567 of NC_061077.1, read as the reverse complement.
GCGCTGTTCTTCTCTCTGTCCAGACCACTGACGTGAGACGCATGCTTCTCAGTGGCCACAGTCTGTTTGGGGAGGAACGCCCAGAGCAAGCCTCACTGATTAACACCTAGCATGCAATGCTATCGCAACCAGGAAAACTAGCATTCATAAATAGCTCAGAGGGAATGGATATAGCTCAGTGAGGTCACAGGTTCAAATCCTGTCCTGTATGTTGCTTTGGATTAAAACAGTCTGCTAAATGAATACATTATTATATGAGACAATTATTAGCTGTGGATGAGGCTGTCTTACCTGGGAGTTGCTTTCATCCAGGATGATCTGGACTGTGGTCTTCACCACAGACGTGCCGGTCTTGCCCACAAAAGTCTGACAGGGAAAAAGAGGTTTGTGAACCTGTTCATTTTTAGGATGTATAAATGTGGAAATGCTTTAATGGACAGTTTTGAGTGAAGTGTGACAGAAAAGTCATGGAAAGAGAGAGGGGCAACCGCTGAACCCACGATTTTGTCTCATCTGCCATGGTCAACCATCTAGTGAATACTAGAAAGATGAGGAGTCTTAAAGAAGACAAACTAAAAGCATCCTTAAAACAGTCCGTCCTTCTAACTATCTATCTCCATCCATTTGAAACGGTCATAATTACATAGCCCTCTGTAACGATCTAGAACTCTCTTTGACAGGCCAGGTGTACCTTGTTCTTGTAAGGATCTAGAACTCTCTGACAGGCCAGGTGTACCTTGTTCTTGTAACGGTCTAGAAACTCTCTGACAGGCCAGGTGTACCTTGTTCTTGGCGTGGCCGTAGACGCTGCGTGCCGCCTGCAGGATGTCCAGGGAGGAGCTGAAGTGCAGGGAGAGGGAGGAGCCCTCCAGCCCGCTCACACACAGCGGCTCAGACAGCTTCAGTCTCAGCACACACCTCCGCCCTTCCTCTGGGGAGGGAGACAAGACACACACGTAAGAGGAGACACATGCACGTACAGACACAGACACATATACGCAAACACACACACGAATACACCCAAAGACACACACCAGGGGGCAGTCACACACTACTGGACAGGCCAAGTTATATGTTGTGCGATAAAAGTGTAAGTACTATAATGCTGACTGGCTACCTTTGATGTCGTAACTGTGGACTTCATTCTCTGGGACGCAGATCGTGTCCCACTGGCCTTCCTGTGAAACCACACAACCCAAAACACACAAACACTTGTGTAAGTCAGATGGCTAAGCGGTGAGGGAGTCGGGCTAGTAATCAGAAAGTTGCCGGATCGATTCCCCGCTGTGCCAAATGACGTTGTGTCCTTGGGCAAGGCACTTCACCCTACTTGCTTCGGGGGGAATGTCCCTGTACTTACTGTAAGTCGCTCTGGATAAGAGCGTCAGCTAAATGACTAAATTTAAATGTAATGTAATGTAATGTAAGGTGTGTGTGTGTGTGTGTGTGTGTGTGTGTGTGTGTGTGTGTGTGTGTGTGTGTGTGTGTGTGTGTGTGTGTGTGTGTGTGTGTGTGTGTGTGTGTGTGTGTGTGTGTGTGTGTGTGTGTGTGTGTGTGTGTGTGTGTGTGTGTGTGTGTGTGTGTGTGTGTTGCATGTACGCTGGGTGTGAGTGTGGCTGGGGACAGTGTGTATGTGTACCTGTGCGTTTTCATCAGCCAGAGAGAAGTAGAAGGAGATACTCTGGCTTCCCAGGTTGAAGTCGATCCAGAACTCTTCCAGTTTCTCGTCAGCGGGCATCAGCAGCTGGAAGCAAACAACATTCTCATCACCTCCTGCAACCACTAGGATCTACTCCTCATCACCTCCTGCTACCTAACCACCAGGATCCACTCACTTCATCACCTCCTGCTACCCAACCACCAGGATCCACTCCTCATCACCTCCTGCTACCCAACCACCAGGATCCACTCCTCATCACCTCCTGCTACCCAACCACCAGGATCCACTCCTCATCACCTCCTGCTACCCAACCACCAGGATCCACTCCCTTCATCACCTCCTGCTACCTAACCACCAGGATCCACTCCTCATCACCTCCTGCTACCCAACCACCAAGATCCATTCCCTTCATCACCTCCTGCTACCCAACCACCAGAATCCACTCCACCTGGAGCCCACTCCCTTCAGCAGCTTGCTGCTGGTGACTAGGCCTCGTCAACTGTCAAAACTGTTACGTTTCCTAGTTGTCAACTTCCGAAATGTAAGGTTTCTAAGCACTGTAAACCCTTCATATTAACAACCAGGGGTTCCCAGGGGGCACTGACCTCATGCTTGTCTAGAAAAACCTCCAGACAGGGGTAGGAGAACACTCTGTAGGGAAAAGACAGCACAGACAGTGACAGACCAATCACTGACTGAGAAATGACAGATGAACCCTTATAAAACCCTAATGTAATAATCAATTCAATGCTAAGAAGACATGAAGAGTTAATAAAAGCTCTGAAAAAGGCAAATATAAATAAATATAAAAACTGTATGGACAAATCCAAGAATGGCATAAAATAAAAGGGGATTTCATGGGACTGGAAGTACCTTCTACCATCTCCCTGCATCCCATTCACCAGGTTCAGAAACTTGCGGCAGTCCTGAGCAAACAAGAGAAACATTAACAATCCGAAACTGACTGAAATGGCCTCCTGTCCCCGTCTATAACACAGAGAATGTTCTCTGACAGCCCAGAGTCACCGTCTCAAACTCAGCGTCCTGGATCTTGTTGAAGGCGTTGGCTACGAAGCCCATGCTGAACCAGCGATCCGCCAGCTCCCTCCGCTGCCCCCTGGTGGTCATCCGACACAGCGCCTCCATCAGGGCAATCTGTAGGTCGTAGTCTACCGCATAGTGAGGGAGCGAGCAGGGGCGGAGATTTCATTATACACACGCACATTATTTTGAAAGTGGCAAATCTTCCCCTTCCACTTTTTATTAAGAAGGTCATATTTAACGGCTGCATCCTCAGTTATATATATATATATATATATAAATAAATAAAAAAAAAGCTGTCCCACCCATATCTTAAAACAAACCTACCATCCTATGTGTGTACATGTGTATGTACAGTAAGAGTGTGAGTTTAAGTGTGTGTGTGTGTGTTTGGTCTCCCAATGATTCAAGGCTGTTGTTTTAAACTACATCTGCGAGTCAGGTAGCTGAGCAGTTAGGGAATCGGGCTAGTAATCAGAAGGTTGCCGGATCGATTCCCGGCCGTGCCAAATGACGTTGTGTCCTTGGGCAAGGCACTTTACCCTACTTGCCTCGGGGGAATGTCCCCGTACTTACTGTAAGTCGCTCTGGATATGAGTCTGCTAAATGACTAAATGTAAATGGATCCCTGAGGGACCGGATCAAACCTACCTCCACCCACCAAGATCCTGCCAGCCAGGTTGGTCCTGAGGAGGTGACCATACATCAACGACAACACAACAAACGCTACACACTGGTGGTGGGAATACAATGTTACATTTCACAACCCCCGTGACGCAAACATGTATGGCATACATGATATCAGAGGCATCCTGAGACGACAAGATCTTCTTCTCTTTCTTGAGATCCACGGGCATCTTGTCAAGAATGATGTTCAGTTTCCGAATCGCCTGAAGTAATTCAACACAGATGTTTAGCAAGAGAGCAATGTTCGCTGGCACGGACGGTTAAACTTCAAGGACTTGGAAGAGGATGTTCTCCTCACCTCTTTCTGGATCATAATGTTCACCCGTGGGTCTGCGGCCAGTTGGCCAATAGGAAACAGCAGAGACTCAGTGATTTGATGTGTGCCTGTAAGAGTCAGGTTGAGTTCTCAGTTGGACACAGAGTAATTTCTTCCTTCATATTCACAGATTATCCATTTGCAAATCTATCTAAACCATAATACAACCTGTTAATTTGGTCAGTACAGCAGATAATCTAGGACCAGAAGCGCACAGTTCTAAAGAATCTGGGGTGAAAATAGTATGTTTGGTTTTAGTTATTTGACACATACCCTCTTTGCTTGCTTCGTGAACAACCTACAAGAGAGGGAGGAATAAAGAAATAAACAAATCGAAGAATACATAAATCATTCCGCCGCTATAAAATAGGAGTTGTGTATATTGTTTAAATAAGGAAATCGGTAAGACACGAACCTCCTTTATTTCCTTACTAAAGGTTAACTGTCTAAGAAGAGCAGTTGTTCTGCCCTTTGTGGGTTGGTGTTAACTCACCAAGAGAGCATCAAAAAAGTCTTCTGCAAGGTTGGTCAGGGCCTCAGTCCTCAGTGTCCCTGGCTCCATCCACAACAGCCTGGCTTTCTCATACCACTGCACCATGTGCACACGGACAATTTCCCATCAATCCATCGAACCAAACAAGAAATACAACGCGTGTAATACAGATTATAATTTGTCAGGTTTAGTTTATATTTGTCTACAAGACCTTGAGTTGCTGAATTATGCTATATGAGTTAGTGCTGTCGAAAAAAATACTTATCTTCTTGACCAGACCCTGGGAGACCATGCCAGATAACCCATTACCCCCTGGGGCAACCAGATTTTTCCCACACTTGTGCAGGATGCAAAGCCCCAAACAAGCATTCTTAAGGTTCCTTTGATCTAATTCCTACAAAAAAAAGAAAGAGAAAAGGACCCTTCACCCTTAGACATGCTATTTAGACCTCCGGGAATGGTAAGCCTAGTGATATTTCTTACTCTGCTGATTAATTTATCCAACTTGCTGACGAACTGTCTGGAACACTTTAGAGCCGTTTCCTCGCAGATTTCATCTTGTAAAAAGTCTTCCAACGCTTTGACATTGCTGCCTTTTAGAACATCATCCAACAATCTCTCAACCTAAATGCAAAAACAGATTCAAGCCTTTTCACCTATTAACTTTGGTCCGACTTTTGTTTACAAGTTAAGACACGACATCACAAAACAAATATGTTATATTATTATGTATATTATTTGTTATATTTAGCCAGGTAGCTGAGCTGGAAGTTTATTAACGTCTTCTTGCTTCAGTTCTGATCGTTAATAGCAGGACTGCGTTCTCACCTGTTGGTCCTGACGAGGCGTCATCATAAGCGTCACTCGCTTTTCACACCGAATCTTCCTCACGCTGTAACTAGCTAGCCTTCCCCGATCTTTTATCTCAATCGAAATATCTGTTGTCAGAAATAACAGAATCTACCATATTATATGTTGCACACATATATATAATTAAAAAGTCTACATCGGTTCATTAGTTCCCAATTGAGATATAATAGTAGCTGTTGGCTAGGTAGACTAGCTAGCTCTAGCTACAGTAAACCTCAACTGATTGCTCGCCGCCTCAAGTTAGACTAGCCAACTAGACTATGTCCTACTACTACTAGCTAGGAAGGTACACTAACACCGCGTACACTTTTAAACAGCACCCTTTGATATTTCAAGGGTACGTTGTTTAACTACTAACAAGTTACGCTCATATATATTTTTAAATCGACTAACGAAGAATAAACTTTCCACAAACGTGTACAATTTCCTCAGCGAGCGAGTGTATAGGCTTGCGGTCAAATCTAGTCTGTCAACAGAGCGCGCGAAAATGTTACGGCAATAAGAGTGCGCGTGTCCAACACCAACGCAACAAAGAAAACATTCAAAACTTTCATTCAAATTCATCGATCCAGTTTTACTCAAGTCTGTGTTTTACATTAGTACAAGTGAGGATCAGTGTATAACAGTGTATTTGCTAGGCTAACGATTCAGGGGCCTGATGTTAAACTTGCCCCATCATCAAATTATTTGCATAGTAGAATGTTTGGCAACAAATCTCGTTTCAGTATTGTAGCATACTACAAATCAGCAAGGGTTGTTTCACAATTAATCACCTAAAAACATGATTAAAATATAATAAAATAAAATAACACATCCAACCAGTAGAAAACTAACTGGTAAAAGTGCATAATTCAGTTAGAAAACACCTACAGAATTTCACAATAAAATGTGCTCAGTTTTAAGTTCAAAGTGCATTTGTTAAAACCAACATCCACTACAGGGAAACATGTGCCCCTTTACAAATACAAAACCCGTGCCTTCACACTGTGTTTTTGTGGCATTGATGTTTGGCAACCAAACTTTGTGTCTCAGTGAAGTATGTTGTATTTTCTTCTATGTTAAACTGCACTGAACTGCTGTCTAATGCTTGCTACAAAAAATCCAAAAGTGCCCATTGTATTTTTTTTATTCCTTTTATGTGCTTTTCTAAATAAAGTGCACCATGCTGTCCTCACACTCCTTGGGTACTGTTAGCTTGTAGCTATGGTTGATCAACTTATAGTTCTGTCCATTGTTGTTGTCCCAGAACTCAGTGCCACACACTTTGTAACGGATGGCAAACTCCAGCCCCGCCCCAGCCTGCAGAAAAGGGGGCACGGGCAAGTGGAAACGAAATGTGTCACAGCTGAGCTGGCCGTCATCTTCCTCCCGGGGCTTGGCGACAGTGGACACCCATGAAGCCTTGGTTTCTGTGAAGCTCTTCCATTCTGTGAAAGAGTAACGCACGCTGACCTCTTTCTGAAAGTCAAGGTTGACGACCTGGGTGATGCCAATGATGCCCAACTCGAAGCACAAAACCCGCTCCAGGCACACCTTCCGCTTCTGCAGACACGTGAGGAAGTCGGGGTCGTCTCCCGGCTGATGGGGGAACACTGGTTTCAGGTACGGCAGAGAAATCTCCAGGTTCTTTCCCCCCGCCAACTCCGCGCCCATCAACAGCCTGAATGTGACATGATGTGGCACAAAGGGGTCTTCTCCGGTTCTGAAAACCTTCACGTCCTCCAGATCCACACCCAGAGAGTCCACAAAATGCACCCTGGCACTGCGAGACTGCCGCCTCCTCTCGTTAGGGGAGGGCAGAGAACGAGAGCGGCCCCAGATGATGGGTTTGGGTGCTGGTTCACAGGAGACCCCCCGTCTGAACTCCAGTTCTTTGGCCCCTGGGGGCCTTGGGCCTGGGGGCCGGATTGCAACCGGCTTCCTCTCTGTGCCAGAACCGGACCGAAGCATTTCGGTAACGTTGATAGTGAGGCTGGGCATAGAGGCATTGCTGGGGGATAGTGGCACTCCAGGGTCTACTGTCTTGGGGGGAATCCTTTTATCCCCGATGGACCATGCTCCCGCCATGCTTTCTAATGAAGACACTCCTGCAAATCTAATGACAGGAAAATACAAGCAATATTATGGGGTCAGTACATTTTAGTATTTCGTTTGTAGGTGTCATGAAGAAAACACGTTCTGGTTCTTCGTTGGTTATTGTACTGTGTGGCAGCCAGTAATGCACATCACGTTTAAACAAAGCCTACTTCAAAACCAAAATGGTCAAATACATAGCAAAGAATAGCGTGTGAAATGAAACTCAACCCTACAGCTTACTTGTCAAGAAGCACAATTCAGTCCCTTCTCAATTAAAACCTATTCGTTAAAGGAATAGGAATGGATATACCTGCTTAAAATTGCAACTCTATTTCACTTTAGTGAAAGTGGGCGTAACTTTTCCAGTGTCTGAATAGCCTATGTCGTTAGTGCATATATTCATCTGTCTGCACCACCAGAAACGGTAGACTGACAGCAGGCTACTTAGAATGTCGTCTGTGTTTAATAGAACAAACTGAAATTATAACATTTAACGCTTACCAACAGTCATCAGGCTAAAACGATATTATCGAGCAACATTTACTTCGCAGGTTGAAGACGAAGCCTGGGCTTCCATTTGTAGCAACTATTTTACGAGAATGGCCCATTTCCGTGTGTCACTGCGCAGACAGACCATACATGATATACACTGTATGTGGCATAGCCTAAGTAGCGTCACAGACCCACCATCAAGAAAATGCCTCGTCAGAGATCAGCATTAATGCGCGCAGGTGCTGGATGTCTAAGAATTGGGAAATGCAGTTGTTGTAGAAAATGCAGAGGCGTGTGTGTGTTACATGGTAGCTTTGGTTACACATGTTTTCTTCCTCTAGATTAAAAGCGATATGAATATTTACAGGGTAGCATTTGAACAAAATTATAAGCTGTCTATTTTTTAAGTGAACGGTTTAGTGAAATATACCAAAGTACTACAATTCCCATCATGCTGCTGTCCACTGTGCGGAGGCAGTTGACAGCGCAAAGAGCTAGACAAACAGCAGCTGGTAAACAAACCCATTTCAAGACGGGACTGGAATGCGAACAAGAAGCGTCTACGTAGATTTAGATCTCATTTTAGTATCGCACTGAGGATATCGAAAATAGCACAACCCACACATGCCATTTTGTCTGGCGTTGGTTGTTAAATGAGGGCAAAACGCTAAGCTGCGGTAGATACCCTACGAAACGATACCTTGGAGATAGCGGTTCTATTATTACAGTAATTCACACTGTCGGGAATCGACACTCGAGGTCAGCGAATGATGCACTGCAGCACTTTCGAAAAAATGGACGGTTTTACCCTCATTCTATTTGTAGAGTACCTCATAAGGGATGTAGGTTGGTGTCTATAGCTAGAATATTTTCCCCTGCGCTGGACTGAAAGCATCAGCCCTCTGCAAAATCAACATCATGGGACCCATCATACAGGAACGCACAACCTCCACGACATTGAAAAGAGTGACGTCCAAAGAGAAAATTCGGGTGAAAAATGCTGAAAATAACGGGCCGATTAACCCCAGGTATAGTGACAAATACTTGAAATGTAAAAACATGTTCACTGATTGTATTGTTGCTGTGAGTTCTTGGTGTACAAACGTCGTGACAAGCTCCTTTTTTAACAGTTCAAAGAAAGTTAACAAGGTGAAGAAGGCAGGATCCCAACTGAAAAATGGGCTCCCATCTCCGGGTCACAATAAGGACACACAGCCAACTGCCCAGAAGGTGAGTGACGGCTTTGCCTGCTGCTGCTTTGCGAATCAATGAGACATCTACCGCCTGTCAAAACCTGCTTAGTCATTTAATTACATTAAGCACCTGCGGGCCAGAGATAATTGTAATACGAATAACGTTTTTTTTTTTGGTAATTAGACCACTCAATATAGAGGGAGCAGAGTCAAGTCTGACACTGCCCGAAACACAACCAAACTTTCAAGGTAAGTTTACTGTAGAATCCATCCAACATAAATCATATTAAAGTGTGTACATACTTTGTACTACGTATTAGGGCAGGCAATTTTCTGAACATCACATTTCTACTCAGCCCTCAAGAAGAAGGCGTCTTGAAGCCCAAACCACACAAGCTCTCTTTAGCCCCGAGGAAAGACGAGAGGCGCGAGATGCAGCGGACGTCCCCATGTTGCGCGGAGCTAGACCAGAACCGCGGAGCCATGAGCAGGAGTCGAAGGGCTCTCTCTCTCCCCCTGTCGTCTCCCATACCTGGGCTACGTCAAGGACCGACGCAGGCTCTGACCCACATCCACATCGGAGGCCCCACCCTGGAGTCCCTTAGACACTACGAGTCTAAGGAAGACGATACCGACAGCGCCAGCGACCTCTCGGACTCCGAGCGGCTGCCCGTCCTCCCCTCCCCCTGCACGCCCTGCACCCCTCCTCACCTCAACCTCCGCGCCGAGGTCATCAACTCCAACGACTTCCCCCCAGACTTCCCGGGGCCTTGCGGAGCCTCGGCGGAGGACAGCGGCGACGCTCCCAGCTACAGCTACCCCGAGTTCCTGCCTCCGCCCTTCAACACCTGGAGCCTGCGGCAGCTGGCGGTCTTCCTCCACACGGAGGGCCGCGGCGCCCCCAGGCCCAAGCCCGTGGGCCCCCTGGAGAAGTACCTGGAGAGGCTCCTGCAGCTGGAGTGGCTCCAGATCCAGACGCTGCAGATGGAGAGTGGCAGCAAACCCTCTGGCCTTCATCCCCGGCCCTTAGGCTTCCCCGCCGCCACCGCTACCCAGCCCCCTCGGCCCCACACGGCGCCCCCCACCCGCCTCAACTCCCCGAAGGGCCCTCGGCAGTCCCCCCGCACCTTCCCTTTCGCCCCCGTTATCAACCCCCCATCTCCGGCCTCCGCCCAGCAGTATTTCTCCCGTCTGCCGGTCTGCCCTCACTGTAACATCCGCTACCCGCTCTGCAACGGGAGCTGCTCCGCCTACGCCTACCAGCGCCACTCCCGGCTCAGCCCCCTGCTGGAGCGTAGGGCCCGACCCGGGGCCCCCGCCAAGAGGAGCAGCAGCGAGACTCGGGCTGCGTCCTCCGAGGGCAGGGCCCCAGGAAGCAGCCAAGGAGGCGCAGAAGGAGCAGCAGCAGGAGGGGGAGGAGCACATACCCCAGGAAGCCCCTCAGCAGGAAGGAGCCACATGAAACACATTCAGGCCGCAGGCAATGCCCGCAAGCCCTCCCAAGAGCCTGGCGCCAACGGCAACGGCAATGGTAAAGGTCAGGCGGGCACGAGGAAAGGTCGAGTCCGAACCAGCTCGGAAACGGAGCGGAGGAAAGAGCCGAGCGGGGTCAAAGGAGTCGTCGGCGCGGAGAAACGTGTCAACTCCGGGAGTAAACGGGAGGTCAACACCATCAAGAGAGCTGAGAGAGACTGTCAGAAGAGTGCTGATGTGGGAGGGGCTCAGGCAGCCAAGGCCAGCGTCAGAAAAACATCAAAGGAAATGTCCTCTCTCTCCAGGGCACCCATAGGAGACAAGCAGAATGTCAAAGCAAAAAACGTTGCAAAGTAAAAACCACTTATTTGTGGGTATAGTGGAGCTATAAGCTATGCTTGCTGTATGTGTAATTATCAGTGCTTTATTAACATCTGTAGAACTGTTTTACAGCAGTATAAATCAGTTGTGTGTAGCCTTAAAAAGGTTAAAATAATGACATCTGCTATTTTATTTATTTCATTCGTATTCCTTCATAAGAGACAGTCATCATAGATCAATGTAGTTCTCAAGCAATATGGTTGTAGAGCTTTTGGTGAACTGTTAGGAAACAAGTTAGAGCTGACCGTGCAAGGCTTATAGGCACACCAACCCCCTGGGCTCACAACACTTTGCACTGTACAGCCACTTCAGTTTGTACAAGTTTAAAACATAACTGGTAAGATTGTAACAGTATCTATTCAAGCCTTCTTCAACAATGGATTCATCATAAAGCACTTCCATTTAAGATCACTTGTAAACACGGGTCACTAATAGTATATTAGTGGAGTTGTTGTTTGGTGTTACAACATGTTACTTAATATTCACTCTGTTCCGTAGTTTGGTGTTGCTTGAAATTTTAATTGCTTTTGTTTTTTTGTGCCTAAAAGAAGTGCTTGGTATTTGGTTTAAGGTATCAGTTGGGATCAGTTGAAATGGAACTGAAAACAATACATTGTGCTATTTTAGTATGTTCAGATTGGTAGTTTGTTTTGGTGTACTGAATATGTGCAGTGGTTTTGAATTCTAAGGGCTTTTCTCTTGTTTGAAAATACTTTTCCTGAGTATGTTCAGATGTATTTGCATAGAGCTAAGCCTTTTGTTTGAAAGAGATGGTAATGTTTGCTACGAATGTAAATGCATATTTTTCCAGATTTTGTATGCCATAGTTCTATTTATGATATTGTGTTCCACACCGTTAAATTTGTCATCAAAGTTGTTTGTTTCACATTTCTGTGAGTAAGAAGAAATGTTTAGCTTCAAAGCTCAATTAACATTGTACATGTTTATCGTGCTGCTCCATCGATCGATTACAATACGGGGAAATGAAAATGGGCCTTAACTGTAGGGCTTGTTTTGGTCTTATTATTGCAAAAGGACAAAATGTACTAACATATCTCGCTGTAATGATAGTGTGCTTTAAACTGGAACATTGCACATATTATTCTGTGTTTTGTCTGTGGAATGTCTTGAAAACATAATTTGGTTAAATGATGCTTGTTCATATTACACATGTTATTTCATATTTATTAAATTTTCATGTAATGCATCGAAGCCATAGATCAGGGTCAGGGGCTGTGTAATAGTGGACATTGAAACACGCACGCTGGATGATTGTAGTACATATTTTCTGAATGTTGAATGCGGTTATTTGTAAGGCATAGAAATAAATATGTTTTGCACTCATGTTGTATTTTTTTGTGTTTCATTTTTAAACAGGACCTCAACATGCACAGATTATTTTTAAACCAGGAGCTCTCAGCACGTGTATAAAATGTCAGTCACACAAAAGGAATACTGGCTTCCTATCATATCCTCTTCTGGCCTGGAAAGGGCTTCAAAAGCTGACGGAGTTGTTTCGTTCTGTCATTCACGCACCCTGTGGCAAAGAAACACATTTGGATATGAACATCTTTGATACATGAGCAAACAAACTAAAGGTCTGTCAATCATTGTCCTTGTTTTGTTTTTTAAGTATAGGCGGGCCCCCCATAGCCACAGCCAACCTTGTTCAGTGTGTTAAAGCTAGAAGTAACCGACCACCAGTTCAGCCTCATTATATGGCCTGACGGTTACCCAAGTGTGTGTTGGCACTGAAAGAGGAGCTGCCAAGTGACTCCAGGTTTACATCCTCCCTGTAGACCGGCCCATCGTTCCACATGAGGTCATAGCCACCAACCCTCTTCTCTCTGCCTGTCAATCTAATGAGGAGAACCACAAAGCTCATTAGTTTCTTCACAGTAATGCCCCTCCCTGTATCATCTACACAGTGCCCCGGTCTTAGGTGAAAGGACCAGGTAGAATTTCACCGTATCGCTTTCACCTGACAGGTCTCAGAGCTCATTAACACAAATGTTACAAGTCTGTTTCCATATACGGGCCACTCGACCTTTCGTAACCCTAAACTTGTTCTCCTCCAGTCTCAGTTTCCAGGAAGGACCAGGCTCTCCTTTAGTATTTGTATTTTTAAATGTACTTTGCAGCTACAGTCTTGTAGGGCTGCTGACTGAGTGGATCGGAGCACCCTTGCCCTGGCTCTCCTACCTGCTCTCCATGTCCACTATGTGTAGGGTGTCTTCCAGTAGACAACACTTCATCTCGTAATCCTCCTGACTGCTGGCCGTGAGAGAGGGGGAGGCGTTCACCTCGATCAGCCACCTGCAGACACACACAGACTTCCCAGAGGATAACGGGATGGGGGCTAGAACCGCTCAGGGCCCTAGCACGGAGGCACCAAAGGTTGTGGGGTTGAGCATCTTTTCTCACGGTTTGAGGTCCTGGTCCAACAGGATGTCGTAGCCGTAGAGCTCGAAGCAGTGCTTGTCGTTGATGATGACCTTCTGAACGCTCTGCAGGCTGCGGACGAAGATGTTGTCGACGTCCTTGAACAGAGTCTCCACCGTGTCCGCTCCGTGCTTGGCTGTCAGGTACCTCCGCAGCTGCTGGATCTGCCACTTACAGCCCTGCGAGGAGAGAGAGACAGAGAGAGAGAAAGAGAGGGAGACAGCGAGAGAGAGGGAGAGACAGAGAGAAAGAGAGAGAGGGACAGAAAAAGAGAGGAGACAGCGAGAGAGAGGGAGAGAAATAGAGGGAGACAGCGAGAGAGAGGTATAGAAAGAGAGAGACAGAAAAAGAGAGAGGCACAAAGATTTTTTAAACGGAAAACGGTGGAATAGAAAGGGTTTTCTTATGTTTGTTAGGACAAAAGTTCAAAATGCTAATAATATTAATAAGTGAATAATTTATGTGTGCAACATTGGATACATTCTGAGCCTCTCATACACCTTCTCAGGGTCGTAATCTGGTGCTGTTTTCTGAACAGCGACGTTGGTGAGATGCACATCTTAAAAGAAGGATTAAGGGGAAATTAGGGAAACATGAGTAGGCGTTGCATTATCTTCTCCAGGGAAATTAGATGAAAGAGAAGCTTCCGGAACTAAAGACTACAAAGAGCAGAGCCAATTTGGGTCTTGTTCAAATATAGTCCAGGCTATTACATCAACAAACGCAAATGCAAAAATATATATTTTGATATAGATATATATGTTATTTATTAAATCGGTTTCAATTTGTGATTATTTAGGCCAAGAGCTAAGAATGCAATTTTCAAACTGGAACAGTTGAACAAACTGCACACCAACAAAAGCCTTGGTTGATGATGAAAAGGATACACTGGTCATCAATACTGCTGAGAGAGAATCTGGTGCTGGAGAAACGAGCAAAGCCATCTCGATATAACCAGGCCTTGAGTGGGATGTACTGAGAAGAAAAACCCAAATCGTGTGAACTGTTCTGAGTTCTGTTTTTGAAACCATTCTTGTTTACTGCACATATAATGAGTCATACATACTGTATACATACATTTATAAAATGATTTAACTTCTCATTCTTCTGACTGCATAAAATAGTTTCTGTTCATGCATTAATACTTACTGATGTCACCAACACGTACACTCTCAAATCAAATTTTCTGCCTACAAGAAAACATTTGCAAAGGCTAATTAAATACACATATTGAATATGTTATGAATATCATTATGTTAAACAGTATACACTAATATGCATAATATGTACATTGCTTAAAATAAAAGCTTCTGCTAAATGATTCATCATATTTAATATACTAATAGTAATGCAACCAGTTGTTCTGAATTAGTTAAATAAGGTAATAATTGTCCTGCACCACTAATTAGGTAGGGATTTTCTATGTAGCGCTGTGCAACATAGCTCTCTACTTGGGTCTCATCTTTCTGTTCCTCCGAACGGCTCCCATCCTGCACAAACAACAACACTATCAGTGTGTGTGTGTGTGAGAGACGTGTGTGTGCACCCATGAATGTTTACATTTGTGCTGGTGTATTCCTGTGTAGGGTTCAAAAGAAGCATCGCAAACAGCCTCATGTTTGGCACATTGTTACCTTTTTCCAGTCCATGATGTCTTTTAGCTTTCGAAACAGGAAAATGCCCTTCCCCTGGGATCTTGCTACCTGTACACAAATTGGCCAAGGAGGAACACAGGTCTTAAAAAAAAGCCCTGAGATCAGTCACGGTCATAACAAAAGGCACCTTCAGTCCAACCCTTTACAGAGCAGCCAAGGATGAAACTCAGCTGAAATGAACAGACATTTCCACTGCAGTCCACCTCACCGGTTTCATGATCCAGGTGCTGCCAGGGCTTCTTTTGAACTCCTCTACAAAGAGGTGGTATTCACTGGGCAGTTCAAAGGTGCGGGGGAAAAAGTCACATTTGGCTGCTTCCATACGACCAGCTTCTCTTTCCAGTGTTTTGCGATACCTTTTCAGGTTCTTTACCATGAGGTTTTTACGAGTTAGCTGCTCCATGAAGAAGAAAGGAAGTATAAGGTAATACGTCACACAATGCACACACCTCAGTCACACTAGAATAACAACAGAGTGGTTCTGTTGTTGTGATTGATGGCAGGAAGCCATTTTGCCCAGAGACTCACTCACCTCATAATGGTTGCGAAAATGACATATTTGAAATGTATTTAAAATGACAAATTTTCTCTCAGCCACCCAACGTCACACCAGTTAAAATCCCATTCTCCATCGCTGTATGTATGGAAGTTTGTTACGCACATACATTGGTACAACACACACAAGGTTCCATGTTGCACAACATTTGTTTGTCTAATCTTAATAATTCATTGTACTCACTCTTTGACTTCAACCCAACTCGGTCTTTGTCGAAGGACGTCCTGGATGGTGTTTGTAAGGCCACATTTGTAACGTACACAACTTCTCCCTTCTCTGTTAAGACAAGCAACATCACAAACAGTATGGGTACGACACAATCAAAGGCGACGGAGTAATGGAAGCAAATCAGTGGCATCATGTTTTGAATTTTAAAAGGCATTGAATACTTAACATTGAAATTAAAACACCACCGAATTTGTTGGTTTTGAATTCACCTCTTTAAAATTGAAATTTGAATTTATTTCAATGTAGAAAAACATCTGATCCAAAAATTAAAGGTTCAGAAATTCAGGTTGATCAAAATAGAACTGTAAATTTCAGTTCCGGCCCCACAAAAAAATTAAGCTTCAGAAATTCAAACAGACCAAAATTCCAATTCAGATCCCTAAAATTTCTGCAAAAAAATCTATATCGCACTAAATACATTTCGAATTCGAATGGTGAAATTCAGATACCAAAACTTATTTTTCAAAACAATTTCAATATTAAGTATTCAATGCCTTTTAAAATTCAAAACATGATGTGACGGATTTGCTTCCATAGATAGAGCAACCTCCACAGACTAACCATCTCATCTTTGATTGATTTTACTATCTGATCCATCCCGCAGACGGAGAAACTCACCCCTCTTTTCTCTTCTGATAGCCATAGGGCCCTTTGTACCCAGCAGTCTTAACATACAAAACGTAAGAAAGTTAGAATAGCCTAGCTACGTACTTGGGATAGTGCGTAGTCTACAGTAGTCTAGTAGCCAACTTCATTGACGATGTGCACAGTACACAGTACAGTAACCTACTACTAAACTACTTTTACTCACCTTTGTCTTTGACATACTTTCTCGAATTGAGAAAAAAACGTTTGCAATGCACAGCCAGCTTTAATTAATGTGGCTAAATTGAGATAATGGCATTATAGCCTAGATAGGCTAGACAGCAGCCAGCTAGGTTAGCTACACATCTTTGGTAACTTGAGTTTGACAACATGTGTTGCCATAGCAACTTGAAGTCGCTTGTTCTGAACGAACTCTAATCTTCGAGACTTTTCCACAGGATATGCTTTTGCCCCACTAGGCTACATCTGCTTATTTTACGAGGGATAGCATATTAAAGGTATGAGAACTAGAAACTCACTGTTCACGAAATAGTTTGAAGCCAATTCAAGATTGAGGGACATCATGTTAATATTTCCAATATTTCCATTTGCACATACACTGAACCACTGGGTGGCAACAAACGCCTAAACATGAACGGAGACATAATATTTATCTACCATGTGTTGGTCCATACTGCAAGAGGGCAGCATTTCCCATGGCCTGCGAATGTATTTGATACCTCATAGTGACATAAACTGAATGTGAAGGGAAGATAACTTTTTATTGCAATTTTGTCACACACAAACACATGTCTGGCCAACATCTAACCACTTGTTTTTTATCATATAGAGGCCTAGACCTAAATTAGCAAACCAACATGTCTCTTCCTATTAGAGAACCGAGGGAAATATTTCCACAATAATGTGAGACCATTTGCAATGACTTAGGTCACGGAATTCCATTTCACATTTGTGAGAAAAACATTTCTTCCAACTAACATGTTTTATTCTTTTTTGGGGGCTGGGGTGGTATTGGACTGGGAGTAGGTCCTTGAGAGTTTACCACACCATTTAAACAACCAATTTCATTTTTTTTTGTTTTGTTCCAAAACTCAAATGTGGTTTCAAGATTGGTCTAGTTTTAGTTTTCTCATTTAGTTTCTTTTCTGTAGCATAGCTACCGCTAAGGAAATCCAATACATTTCAATGTGTAATGGACACAGACAGGGCTGGACTGTGACCAAAAAAATTGCCCTGGCATTTTTGCTCAGACCGGCCCACCACAATTGGTGGGACACCACCCACCAGTACAACAAAAGAGTTAAGAGATGTGATTGGATTAGCTTAGTCAGTTTTATTCATATACGATAATAATAGGCCTATAGGCTATATTCTGCTTTCAAAATCTGGAAATTATATTGAGTGTCCTGACCTTTGACTGTCATGTTCGACCAAATAATGGGGAAATTTAGTCGGATATGTCCTAAAATATGACACGTCAAACGAACATTCTATTGAGGTGAGCAGTAAAGTCTAAGAAGGGCCTTATGCCACTTATCTAAACCATTGCTTAGCTACAGCAGCCTGGTCACATTTTATGCTCAGCGAGAGAGGGAGAGACAGGGTATTTCTAGACCATTTCAACGTTGAACTGTTAGAGGGGCCAGTTACATTAAACATTATTGTTGTCATAAATGTTTCTTCACTTCATTGTAGGCATTAACAGGCAAAATACCATGTTTATAATTACTCAGACTCTACATTTAAGGGGAACACAAGAATTTTCAGGCTTGTTGTCACAGGGGCACTGGCCCTTCCTGCAACCCCCCCCCCCCCCCCCCCCCCCCACACACACACACACTCAACCTACCCCTCCAAACCACCCCTGTAGAGAGAGAGAGAGAGAGAGAGAGAGAGAGAGAGAGAGAGAGAGAGAGAGAGAGAGAGAGAGAGAGAGAGAGAGAGGTATTGGACATAGTGTTGATTAGGCCCACCACATAGACTCCTGCTCTTCAAACTGTTGGATTGAAAGGGAATGCCTACAAAATGGGGCTAATCTACATAATATAAGGCCTAACCTCGAGGAGAACAAAACTGACTCAGCGGTAAATCCGTTTCTCCATAGGGAAAGTATTAGCCTTGGTCAAACCTACTGCTTTTAACAATTTAAGGCGGCCGGACAATTGGTTTTCCCTCACAATGTGAAGAATGCACTCGAAAACATTCTCGTTCTCTGGACCTTCACCAAACGTCTTGAGCTGAAGATCTGCGCTAAGCATTGTTGGATATGAGTTGGAATGCCGTCAGGGAGTAATTGTCTCTGACTGGGACGGTAGCCGTATCCTAGGGATATGGCGTGCTTTCCTGATCCCGACTGCATAACAGGCCAAACAGGGCAATATCCTGGCTGCACATATCCTTCCCATGACTTATCCAGGTTTGCGATTAGTGGTTTGTGTTCACGGGACACAATCGTGGTATGCTATACCAACCACATGCGTGTGTTTTGGTAGAGTGTAGGAAATAGGCGTGTGCGTGTTGGATCTGAAATTGTACAGTAATTGAAAATAAACACTCCATAAATATCATGGTGTGGTGAAGCGGTTACAGTGAGAAGTTATTCGGGCCATAAAACAATGCTTGTTTTCTTGGAAACTATGAAACAATTTATTTTATTATAATTTGTTATTGTTATCATTGTAAGCCTAAACTAAGATACCATAAACTCATTATGATAAAATATAGTTTCTTTTAACGGTTGTAGATTCTCACAGTGGTTAAGAATACCAGTTCAATCGTTGACACAGATTATCAAATAAAGCGTTCAACATTTGCAGTTTTTACTAAACTAAAAGGTCATCTTGAGGGGTCACCCACCATTCTGTGAGGGGAGGAGGAGGATTGGAGACCTGTTGTTGCAGCTCTGCCTGTCTAATCGTCAACATCTTCTGACTCTAAACTGGAACAGCTGCCAAAGAGGCTAAGATGTTCTTCACAGATCGGGTAGCGACAAATCCAAGCTGCCCTTTGTTACCTTGTTTACCATAACATGTCTGTCCCTGTGATGCTTTACGGTGCATCTTGTCAGCACTTTCAAAACGTTTGGTGCCTCAATCCTATAATAGCAAGCGGGCACTACCCCGGTGTCTACCGTGGAGCTCAATTGACATCCTGGCGGGAATTTGTTAGCTCACGACTGAGTCCCAGATGTATCTCATTAGCAAGTGACACTTTTAACCTTTTTATTTGAATGAGAGCCAGATGTTGAATTATTTAATTGAAGCACTTTGGGTCCATCTCCTCTTTACAATAGAAGGTGGCCCTATCATTATTAACAATTGAACAAAACTGGAGACAAATCGAATTTCATTACTCAACAGACGTTCTAAACCGTGTCCCGAAAAACACAGTTTTTGTTGACCTTACACTGTAACTCCAGAAAAATATACCTCACAAAATAAAATCAAAAGAGACATTCTGAGTCACGTCAAATGCTTTCTTAAAAAGCAGGACCACAGTGATTGGAACTCTGATAACTGCATGAGATACAAGAGTCATAAATGGTTGTCAGGGGAGTAGAAGGCTCCCGTGTCAGTCGCCCTTAATCACAGACAGACCTCAGGACAACCTCACTTCACCTTAGTCCAGGGGATCATGGGATGCAGCACAGCACATGGAATGTGACACCTTTGTTTTTGGCAGAGAACAGAGTTTCGTGAGACTCCTGTGCTTTGTCAACGGCACAGGACATCTTAATAGTCCATGAAAGATCTTCTCAACGGTCCCCATTAAGCCATTCATCAGTTCATTGATTTGCATTTATTTTTTTGCACGAGCAGATGGCTGCCTCATCATGGGGAGGTTCCATCAAGAGAACTTGTTATATAAAATACAGTCCCTGTGTGAGTGGCCTGAACTGCTGTTTTGACTTGTGCACCGCTGGTTTGAAGTTGATTAACAGCCACACAGGAAGCACACTGACATGACCATTAAAAGCAAAGGTCATGCCTTTCCATAGCATGAATGAAGACTTTTCAGAATGCAAGGCTGAACAGCACGTTGACAATGCAGCAGTGTCTGTTTGAACCAGGAAGTTGTGTCTCTGGCAGTGGAGACTAACCCAGGTGGAGGTGGGAGTGTCAGGGACACACTGTGTGTAGTAAAGTGTGTGTGTGTGTGTTCAAATGCCTCTTCCCTCTTCCCTCTTCCAAACACACAAACATGCAAAAATATGCCCAGTTATCATGACATAATACCGAAAGATACTATATGAAATGATAAATCAAATAACACCAGGTGGAACCATAAATATGATTCATTTGGCTCATCCAAAGTAAAAGCTTTTTGACCTTAGCAGTGACATGTTATGAAATAGATTTTTCCAGACACGTAGACAAAACAAAAAATATAATTGTCAGTCTGTATCGGTCTTGCTAGAGCAGCAAATAACCTCAATGTTTTCAGACAATCACAGCCATTAACTCATCAACAAGCAACTAATTTTTGAACTAGGACACAATGTACAAAAGGCATGTCCTTTTGATAAAGTGCCAAAGGCACTTATGGATGTTCATCCTGAACATATTCACTGACAGGTTTCTCTGTAAGCGCTGTGGGAAAGAAGTCTTGTTTCCGTAGCAGCTTTACTGGTGCTCACTTCAAAAGTTTGACATTAGACCCCAGGGTACTTTTGGAGACTTTGGGGGACATTCCAAAATAAAAGGTAGAATTTGGTTTCCAAAGAAATCCTTTTTGTTTCATTCCTGTTGAGCTAGGCTCAGTGCTCCCCTGGTAAACGGCAGATTGTTAAATGTGTATGAGGTAAAGACTTGCTTGGTACATTTTACACTAATACAAATTCAAAATCATTGGTCTTTTTGTCAGCTGTAAACAAGGTTGGAACAAGAGAAAACAAAGATGCGTGAGCAATAGTATTATGAATACCTTGTTTATTGCTTTTGAATAGTTACTTTGACTCGTTTTGCAGAAGTAAGGAAAAAACAGGCAAATATTTAATTACATTCCCTTATTTGTCAGTCATCTAAATTTCACCAAAACCACACACAGTACCAAGGCCAACTGTCACCTAAAAACAACAACTCTAGAGCCATCCCTGTGGTTGACCTGGTAGAACACATACCACATAGATGAAATTGAGTAATTTCCCTATGCTGGAAACAAACCTGCAGCTGCTTGGGTTTGTTTCCAGCCTGGGGAAATTACTCCATTTCATCCCCTCTCTCTCTCTCTCTACCTCTCCCCCTGCCTTTCATGTCCTCTCCACATACTGTAACTATCAAAATAATGCACAAATGCCCAAAAACGTATCTGAAAAAAAAACCTCTGCATATCAGCGATGTTCGAGTCTGGTGCTTTCTGTGTCTGTGAGCATTTTGAGTAGGACATTGTGTGTGTGATGTGTGTTCCTTGCCCAGTATGCCAAGGGTTTAATTGGCCAGTCAAAATGGACACTTTGAGACTATGAGACCTCCATTCTCGGTTTCGTTTTTGCAGCATATGTGGCATTAAGGATGAGCTATGAAACATAGCACAGTCTGTAAATCCGGAACTTTATAGTCTAAAATGGTAACTTAAAACACCAGGAAATACAATCTTGGAAAGGCATGTGAAATATGTGAACATAGTAATGCAAAGTAGATTAACATGGTTTATGTCACGTTGAAAAAGGGAGGTATATACCACTTCAGTTCTGTTTTTGAGGTTAGCAACTTAAGCAAGGCGTTTCAAAGGTTTCACTCTCTAGTTACTCAGACAAGTATGACTTCCTAACGTGTCTCATTTAACATGCAGCTTTTAGATGTGGCCAAGTTCTCCTGGATTTGCCAATATAATCATCATCAGTCATCTGAAACAGGAAGACCAGTCCAACATACTCAGCAACACAAAACCAAAATCTGCAAATACTACTACAGTAAATTATAAGGTAATTTCCTCTGGATATGAATATAAATATTGTGGTTATCTTATTTTATATCGCAAATTGACATTTTGGACCGTTCAACATGGATATACTGTACATTGCCATCTCACATACATATCCCTTTTTAAACTTATAACACATGCTGCTCAATATCAATACAAAAGTGTGTAAAAATGCATAACAAATAATTGAACATAAAAAAATCGTATTCCTTCGCAGGTCATTGATATACTGCAGATATATAGCTGTACTGTAGATATATTTTATCCACCGTTTTGAAAGCTTTGAAGTTTTCAAAAAATGAGCTTGAGGTCCATTTCCCCATGTCCTAGTGTCAGGAAAATGTAATCCGCCAGGAAACTGACTAACTGACTGACTGTCACCTGTCCTTAGTTAGAGGTTAGGAGCTGAATTATACGTCTCTGCATCCTTGATTTTCCAGAATGTTTTGATTGGGTTTTGGTTAACAGAAAAAGCCCTTCCCTGTGATTCAGCAAAAGTTCATTCAGGTAAAACAATAGTGCTCATGAAAACTCTTACCAGTGAATATATAATTAAGTGATTAAGCTCAGTGAGAGCTAGGTCATTGGTCTCCATGTTTTGATTCAATTTGACTGTGCGAGTTGCCTAAAATGTTGTATTTGTGAATGATGTAACCATTCAACCAGATGGTACAGAATGGGTTCCAGGAAACTGAAAATATGTTTCTCCCCTTGAAAATTCTGTTCATGATGAGCAGCTTGCACCCAAGGACAGAGCAGGATAAGGGGGTGGAGGGGATGGGAAGGTGGAGGGGATGGGAGGGTGGATGAGGTGAAGACGAATGAAAGTGAAGAGATCACTCATCGGCCCCTGGAAGTAGTCCTGTTTGGTGCTTTCTGTGGGGAACTGCTGCAAAACATGTTACAGATTAAATCAGCAAAAGAACAGTTTTTTTTACAGTACAGTTCATACACCTGTTTTGCTTCACGACGCATCTACCTCAGATGAAAGCCAGTTGGACTAGAGAGAAGCTTTCATTAAAACAAAACCTTTCATCTTTTATCAAACCATCTAACCACACATATCGTTGGAATGTGCCGACAGATGCCAATCCTTCATTTGTGAATACGGATGCCATACCTGGATTGGCAGAAGTCACTGCAATGACGGTCAACCCTTGGATTGGCACAAACACAACGCAGATATTCCACTTCTTCAGGGTCAGAGGGCAAACTATCAGCGGTACGCCTGATTCGCTGATGTCCTCTGTAGCTCGACATCCCATAGGGCACTGTACGTCTATGGAAAAACATGCAGTACAAAAAAAGTCATCAGAGCACAATCTAGATCAGCTATAACCAAACTTCACAAGATTTGATTGTGGATGACTTTTTAAACAAATGTTTTTCTCTCCAATATCCTGCGAAAAGAAGATGTGGTTGACTATATTTTAGTGCTGTCAGTTTAACGCGTTATTAACGGCGTTAACGCAAACCCAAATTAACGGCGTCAATTTTTTTATCGCGCGATTAACGCTCTTTTTGGCCTAGCAAACTTTGTAGTTTTTTTTCACATGCTGTTGCAACAACTACCGAAGTTAGAAAAACTACAACACCACACCGGATCTAGCTAGACCGGAAACAAAACAACAGGCACGCCACACACTTGTTTGGCTGGCGATCCGGCTAAAGCGTAGTAGCAGAGCCCGTTTACGGATATGAGACATTCTCTGGTAGTAGGTTAACGTTACGTTTTGAGTTGATGGCGAGCGCGAGACGCCGAAATGGATGCCAATAAGATTCTGAATGGAAAGTTTACTTTTAAAAAGTTGCCAAATGGTTCCATTGACAAGACCAAAGTGATCTGTGTGTTTTGTCGTTGTAAACTGAGCTATCATCGCAGCACATCCAGTCTGAAATACCACTTGATGGCCAAGCACACAGATGATGCAAATTCTCCGCCCCCTCGTCAAAGCCAGGCGATTGCAATGTTGTTTTCAATAACAAAAAATATTTGCACGAAGCAATCCGAACCACTTTTCCATGTTGATAAGAGCATTACAATTTGAAAAAAGAATGGGACAAAAAGAAATCAAGGGACATTTAGAATAGATAAAAATGTGCGATTAATTGTGATTAATCGCGAGTTAACTATGACATTAATGCGATTAATCGCGATTAAACATTTTAATCGTTTGACAGCACTACTATATTTAGTAAGAAGATTTGTAGTTTACCTGGAATAGGAAGTGTTTGAATTAGAGTTCAGGGACTCATTAGGATGTTTATATAAAGGGGTAACAGGTGAGAGACCAGTTTAACATTTCAAACTGAAAAAGTAGAAACCCATGTAGAAGATGTGGAGATGGATCCCAGTCTCATACACAAAGAATCCATTAAACCCATCTGTCAATAGTTTAGAGTTCAGAAGAAGCTTATGATGTAGTTTATACTGGTCTGCAGTTTCTGAACTTTTTCACTGAGTGATGCAGTGAGGTTTTTCTGTTCGTCTAAACATCACTATGAATCTGTCTTGTTACCAGTGCTAAGCTGCTACTCCTGCTGTTTACTGCACTATAAACCACAATCAGGTTTGTTATGATGTTGAGGCAGTTATGAGTTTGACCATTTGCAGGCATTTAATTGTTTTTTACTTCATCATCCATTTGAAATTCATAGATGTTAAGCAGGCATAAGCTGAAGGATGTGTGAAAGAATGTGTTGGTTTCCTCCAATGGCTTGCATTGCGCTTCGAAAATAATGGACAACATTGTTTTCTTTTGGCCTCTGAGCGTTTTATGGGGATGACAGGCATTGTATGACAGAAACATGAATCAATGCGAAGACTTTGAAACAGTCTTACCACATCAAGAAATAAACTATGCTGTACCCATTGTCATATGCTGAATCATTTCTTCTGAGACTTTAACCCCCTGATCAAAACCATCTAACCTAACCCCCCCTCGCTCCCTCCTCCCTATCAACATCCTTTGAGATTCGACCCAAAGGTCTCCTCTCACTCAAAAACAAAAAAAGTGTTTGTAGGTTTGGGGATGAAGAGAAACAGTTCAGATGCAAACCATGTGAGACTCTTTTATATTCCACAGGGTTTTAGTAGAACAATTTGTCTTCATTGGTAAAATTTTTCATGTCCCATTATATTCCGAGTAAGTACCTAGAATAAATGATCTTCAAAAGTATAGGGATTACCACAATCTACATTGTGAAATGTCAAAATTCCTACCCAAAACTCAAGGCAATGTGATTTATTAAACCCATTACTCAGAAAATGTGTATGATTATGATTACCACATGTTGGGCGACGTTAATAGACACTCTGTTCCAGCGGTGTTTTTTAACAAGCTTAGACAGGTCAGTCCTTATAACCCTAAGCCACGTGTGTTGGAGAACATATAAACTTCTGTAATGCCATAAAAACCACTTTATCTTTCATTAATCCACTTGTCTGAAGCTGTTTAGGCATGTCTGCATCACTCAAATAGACTATTAAAACGGATCGGTTTACCTAGACTGTGAATGAACAGACAGACAGGTTTCCTTCTAAATTTGTAGCTGAGCAGTTAATAGCGATGTTAACAAACAATAGAATGAGCTATGCAGACTCCTCTTGGTCTCACATATTCATGGGCTAAAGGACAAACAAAGTTTGCTTTGTTATTATTGAAAATGCTTCAAGTGACTTGATGGAGTGGAAGAATTTTCTCTGTCATCCAAAAAAAAAACCCTGACACGCATCTTTAACTCTCTCCAGGACTTAAGTGTTTTCCTTTTCCTCTTTGGTGACCACATGTTTGGCAAGAGGGACACTGTTACGCTAAAGAGATGTGCCTGCACACACTCACACACAGAGAACATCTTTTTTTATATACTCTGAACTCTATGCATATTTTGCATGTGCCACTAATTACAACTGCTGAATAACTCGGTGTATTAAAGCATTACAGCATCAAATTAGGGAGTTCTGTTTGTGATCACATTTCCCGCAAAATCTCCAGGGAACTTGCTAGCTATTTCAATATGGTACCATCACGCTCCTGTGCTGTAGTTACTCTGTCGTGAACTAGGACAGAATATAAACAGGTCCTGACCACACATGCGCTGAGACCCTGATCTCTCGATTGTTTGGAGAATTGCTCTGGTTGTATCATTTAGGCTTTCTAAATAAATAAAGACAATTTGTGTATAAAGTTGCCCAGCAGGCAGAGATCAAGTGTACCCAGTGTGGACCTCCTTCTGGAGATAGAAGTAGGGGATCTTGGCAAAACAAGAAAGAGTAGGAAAGAATGCTCTCTCTGGGTCTTGCCAGGCTGTTTTGTCAGTGAGGTGGTGGAACAAAAAAACATCCAGTAAATCAAGGGAGGGTCTGAAGTGTGCTCAGGGCGGTTATGATGAGGAGACATATCGAGGAGTGTGCCACATGCTCACCCAGACAGGCGAGAAGGTGTGATAGATGGGACCAAGGGGGTGAACATCCCAACAGCCTTTCCCTAATGCTCAGCCAACAACATTGATGTTCAATGCCAACAAACCATCCAGGCACAGCAAATGTGTAGATCCATAAATTTCGCTAACCAGGTGAGAATAAAGAGGCAATAAACAGGGATATAAGGATGACTCATGAATCCTAACACCACAGTACACTCCTTTTGTAGGTCAAAACCGGCATTGGACTTTTCTCTTTGTTCAAGTCGTAAAGTCACAATGCTTTCTGACGCTCTCTGCCCCTATAGGAGGACCAAACTAGGTAACTGAATTGAGCTCCTACTGTTAGTAACCCACTGAATCGAATATCTCTTGCTACCTGCGAGAGTTCACCTCTTTCAGACTGCCTTGACTAGCCATTCATAAAACTTAGCCTTTGTCAGTGACAATGGTCAGAGCTCTATGGTCTGGTTCATTATAGTGTCTACAGCTGTCTCATCTGTTTGGTATTAGCCAGCGATGTATCTCTGTCTAGCATTACCAAGCTCAAGCATTCTCTCTGATCTCCATCCACTCAACCTATAAGCATCTGTGGGCTAAGAACCCATGGTATTCCAGCTCACTGGGATCCATTAGTGATGTCTTCCGATGACAGCCCTTCTAGGACTTGAATGGCTTCAGACATCCACTGAGCCAGTAGGAGCTTCCCAATGCAAATCTAATTTGACACGTATCTCAGAGCCACTCTGTACAAGGTATGATTAAGAGGCTTTCAGCTATCCTCATGGTCTAGATAGTGTGAATAGACATCTAAATACTCAGGGGTATCAAGAGAAATATCTTGCTTGTGCATTTACAACACATGTTTCCATCGTCCTTACAGTTATTCTTTTAGACCAGTGGTTCTCAACCCTGGTCCTCAAGTACATTTACATTTACATGTATGCATTTAGCAGACGCTTTTATCCAAAGCGACTTCCAAAAGAGAGCTTTACCCCCTGTCCTGCATGTTTTAGATGTTTCCCTGCTCCAACACACCTGATTCAAATGAATGGCTCGTTATCTAGTTAGGCAGAAGCCTGTTAACGACCATTCATTTGAATCAGGTCTGTTGAAGCAGGGAAATATCTAAATGTGCAGGACAGGGGGTCCCTGAGGACCAGGGTTGAGAACCACTGCTCTAGACTGCCCTGGTTGTCAGACACACATGCAGGGATTAGTGGTTTAGTGTATGCCCTGCATGGTACCCAAGGAAACCATATGTTGTATCAGAACCATGGACAGTAACCAACATGGAACTATGTCCTTCACAGGGTCTAGTACAGGGTAGAGACACTACAGTCTGCAGACACAAATATCTGCTTTTGAAGACTTGTTTGGATAGATAGAGAGAAAGAGGAAGAGAGAAAGAGGGACAAAGAAAAAATGAAAAGGGGGTAGGTAGAGGATAGAGAAAAGAATGTGAGATGCAAGTTTTTGTTTTTGTGTGTGTGTGTGTGTGGGTGGGTGTGTGCGTGTTCACTTCAGTACATCCAGCAGTAACACACCCGACTCTGAATACCACTCTACTTGACTTGGCTGTGTAGACTCATTATTCTAGAGCATTATAGGCTTTTGATGACCTTAACTATGTAGTCAACGATTACACTGTACCTTGGGGAACCAATTACAGAACATGGATTGTTTATGGTTCAGCAGTGAACCATAACCGGTGGTGAGGTTATTTAAACCAGCCGCACATTCTGGAGCACATTTTTATTCCAGGCTAGACAGGTTATTAAACTGACATTTCCATGGCATGTTAACTGAGTTGGGTATTGATTGTAATTCCCATCGTTTAATGGAGATACTTAAAGATGGTTAGGAATCATCAATTGAATAGGCTATTGGCTGTGAAGTTGCATGATTCTTTTTTTGTGCATATCCCTCCGCCACTTTTTTTCCAACGTGCTTTAAATATCCTGATAAATACATGTGTTTCTCTTACTCAGGAGTGTTAATCCAGATGATATCCAGATGGCAGTAATAGACGCACTCCTTATCTTTGTAGGAGTAACATGTGCAGCGTTTCGATCTTGTCTTAGGGTTCGGGGTGGACAGTGGCCGCACGATGCGTCCCTCAAGAGCAAAGGCACCTCTCGGCTCCCCTTCTGGACTCGCCAGGGGGACCTCCAGTAGCGCCTCGGACTTGATCGCTGCGCCAAAGGACAAAGTACCTTTGATGAAATAAGAAACGCATAAGTGGAGTTGAATTTAGAATACATGTTGATGTAAATGGATCTCATTTCGTTGAAAGTCGATAAGGTCGCGGGTGGAATTAATAAATCAACCTACTACAGGCCTACTATATGGTGACTTACCTTTTGAGAGAATTGATGCCAGTACTAGCAAAAATCCTGATACGAAAAAAATCCTTGCCATGTCGCAATAATTCCAATTAAAAGTTATTTGAAGGAGTCAGATAACGATGATTACAAATCCATAAATTTGTCAGAATAAACAGAAGTCCATTTCATACGGTCCAGGTAGGATAACTCCACAAGCAGCCGGTGTCAGCCACGTCCTATCCATAACCACGTCCTGATGAAGGTTCTGTAGGAGTGCAGTAGATGAAAATAGCTTGTTTCTTTATGTAGGGGTGACTCATTCGTCGGCGTATGATATTAGTAAATTCTCACGATGAAGCGCGCGCCAGTGAGTCAATAATTCACTCCTCGCACAGTTGTCGGCGTTGGTTAAGGTCTCCTGCTAGTGACACGCCCACCTCCCCATCATCTGTCGCCTTCCCCAACTCATTGAGTGGGAGGCATGTAGCAGGGACACCGCATCTGGGTGACAGCCTTCAGTTTGACAATAAAATATATGTCAATGCATTCGGTATAGACATTTAATCATTAATAATTCATTTTTTTCATTTGAAAGTTCTCGATTTCACGATTAAGAATACTGCAAAGGTCAGACAAAGAATAACAAATTACAGGTCAAGATTTTCCAATTTAACGTTTTTTACAGTGTAATTGAGGCAATTTCCCGTGCCATTATTTAGGGAGGATTTTTCCCCACAACTCCTCAGTCTGTAATCACGTTGGAGATGTTGGAACCTGAATTTAATGTAGGCTACTTGTAATAAGAGAGGAAAAGAGAGAAGAAAACTAGTTCTGTGGAGAAAAACGCTTAAGAAAAAAATCTGATTCGTGGAAAGTTTTTTTTCTCTCGCGTGGCATATTTGTCACGTGGGAGGATGCTCATTTAGTATGATACTCTTGACTGACCGAGTGTGCTTTCTTTTTACATGTAGAAAGGGACTATTTTTGTGGGGTGGCTGTTAAATGGCTTGAAATAACAGAAACGATTCCCATGTTCATCGTTTTGTCTCATCGATAAGACAATGAGCTTGTTGTGACATTTTTGATCAGGTTACTGTATTCTTCAAACAAATTGGTCATTGGTCTTTTTTGTGAAGTCTCTGTGTCTGAGGTCTCTAACGCATGGTGGTGATTTTTCCTTCATTCCACGTCCTCTGTTTTCATTGCTCTTGTCCAGCTCTTCAGCTATTAGTTACTGAAGTATTTGCCCACAGGGGAAAACAATAGCTGTAGGTTGGAGTGCCATAGGATCGCAGCCCACACAGAAGCAACCCTGGGTAAGCAGCCACACGGTAAGCAGTCACATACTACGGTCTGTGAATGTGCAGACCAACTGACAGAATGGTTCTGCCTAGATACAGAAACATATCACCTACGCAGAGCAAAGCGGAAATAGCACATACCATACCAGATCACCAAGTGTTTTTGTCAGAGGAGATGCATCATCATGACCGTCAAATGTATCAAGTCAAGTTTTACAAACCTCAGGCTTTCTCACTTGATTTTTTACTTTTTTTCTTCTTTTTTTTTAGGCAAGCCTAGCCACACACCTTGATTCCATGTGGATCTGAAGTGCAGAAGTGTCTTGCATATGCAGCCACGGAGGTATAAAAAAACACATTTGGTCCTATATTATTACCCCCCTGAATCCCTTCCAGAATCCCTTGGGCTTGGGTTTTGTGCCATACTTCAGCTCTCTAGTACGTTCCTGGGACTAAGCTGAATTCCACACAAATCAAGACCATATTCTGTTTTCACTGCACAGGCCATGGCTGTGGAGACAGAAAGTTGCCGGAGAGTGGTTCCCTGAAAGTGAATGCGGTTTGGTGGTCAAAAATGACATGTGTGTGCACCCTCCCTATGGCGTTTCTTTACATGACAGACCTTTGATAACTTTTTTTGCACTACTGTGTATGACGATGTTCACTCAATTCCAGTGCATGGAAAATTCTGCCATGTGAAAATTAAAAAACAGACATTTATTTTTAGGCCACAAGGGAGCATGTCTTACACATGCATACAGCATGTTTCACATCCAAATCACTCATGTAGAATTTATGACCCTGTGATTATCATGCAAAATAGACCCTCTTCCATGTCAATTTTTAATCCCGCTGCTTTAAATATTTCACAGTGTAATTATGCCCTCCTGGCATGTATCTGTCTTGCAGTGATAAACTGTGCTCTGGGACGTGAATTTTATGGAGTGTAATTCATTTCACTAGGAAATGGGTTGTTTTCTTTGGCTGTGGCCAGTGTTTTAATAAAGAACACTTTGGGAGGGCAAAACCAAGGGATTCGTCAACTTACTGTTTTGGGGCTGGGTGGGGTTTAACAAAGGCTTCATCGTTTATGTGCTGTGAATGAAACACACGCACAGACACAAACAGACACATGCACACACACACAGTTTAAATGCTTTAAAGTAAATCCCTCAAGTAGAAATGTTGCTGTGATTTTACATGTGAACGTTTCCAGACACTTGTGAGAACAAACACCACTGTCTCCTCCGCACTGCCAAGCGGCTTGTGACAGATGAAAACATCTCCTTCCCATACTTCCTGTTGTTTACACATCGAGAGGAAGTGTTCAGTGAAACCTGTCCTTTCTATGTCAACACCATTGGATGGGAAGCAAGGTTAAGATGGCGTCAGTTGAACATTCTGACAGCAGGCCTTCCAGGGTCCACTCCCACAAGGCTTGTTACATCATTTCCTGTTCGCTTCATGGCACATTGCATAGATGGCATGCCTCACACAACAACCTGAACACTGATGTTCCCTATTTAATTACTGGTAAAGAGGGACCTATTACTTAAGGAACATCATTTGACGTGAATTATTGGGTAGGACACCATGGCTGACTTTAAGAAAATGTGCCACTACCCTGAGCTGTATATTCAGGAAGTTCACTTATCTAAGCTCAGCATAGATGTAAATTTGTTCCGTGTACTTATATGTTATGTTATGTCAGGTGCTTGCCTTGTCTTGTCTTAAGAATGTCAGTGCCCAGTCTAACCTTGTGTTGTTCTGTGCATCTGACAAATAAAAGACTTGAACTTGAACTTGAGCTGTTACCAACAGCTCTGATTAGATGTTAACTGAATTTCATTGACTCTGTACTTGTACACAGTGAACAATGACAATAAAATTGAATCTATTCTAATATAATCTAAACACTCTTTCATACACTTCAATGAAGTGCATTTTGTTTCCCATCAATTACACATTAATAATAAAAACGACAACAAAACAAACCAAAGACTATCATTCATGAAGCAACAGTATCTTCAGAGTGCAGAAACATCCAACACAAGCGTTGAGAATCTCTGAGTCTTTGAAGCCACAATATGAGTCAAAGGTAAAACATCTTATCTCACACCCATCCAAGTTCAAATGAAAACCTTGCCCACAAATAGCACAGAAAATACCACAGCCTGGATTTGCTGACCTTGTCTGTGGCCTGGGCGTTATCACCACTAGAGAATGTGATGACCAGGGCATGACCTAAGAACCTGTTCATCACAATCTGCCGAGGAATGAACAGCGCCTATAAAATAAAAATCTTCTGGTT
Organism: Hypomesus transpacificus; assembly: GCF_021917145.1. Lineage (NCBI taxonomy): Eukaryota > Metazoa > Chordata > Actinopteri > Osmeriformes > Osmeridae > Hypomesus > Hypomesus transpacificus. The sequence continues at coordinate 1,603,115 of NC_061077.1, read as the reverse complement.
TTGGGATTCATCTCCAAACCCACACAGTGTTGGTGAGCATTGTAAATGGGGTTGTCGACAGTGGCTCATTCGGGGAAAACTCTGGATGTAGATGGATATTTTGATACGGGACAGGCAGCTTTGGTTGGAACAAAATCTAGGATTGCAATCCAGACAAAGCCATGGTTGCAGGTTTCAACAAGATCACACAAAAACAAAATCCAGTCCAGTACATGTGAAATTACACTGTGGGTTTAACATAGTGGTGAATAACTAAAGTGTTCACCGACATATAGCATCATAGGTGGATTCAATTGTAGACAGAAAGTACGAGTCTCTGAAGTATGTCAGATGGCTGAGTGGGTAGTGGCTAGTAGAAGGTTGCCGGTTAGATTCCTGGCCGTGCGAAATCACATTGTGTCCTTGGGCAAGGCACTTCACCCTACTTGTCTCGGGGGGAATGTCCCTGTACTTACTGTAAGTCGCTCTGGATAAGAGCGTCTGCTAAATGTAAATGTAATGTAAATGTAAGTATTAACTGCCAAGCCAAAAGCATCCTCTTTTACACAAACTCCAGAAATCTAGTCAATTTCCTCAATATGTGTTGCAATACAGATCTCTGCATGATCTTTGTGGCTTATGAAGTTATTGAAGCTTTCAAAAAAATAAAAGCCAGCGTTAAATTCTTGAGAGGGGGATGAAAAGAAAACAGATTCTTAAGAGAAAAATTGCCCAGTGTACCTCCTCGTGTGGCCCTGGGCTGAAGAGAGGGTAGGTGGGAGTGTTAATCACACCACCGTATTTCGACACCCATGTGCATGTGAAGGAGAATGAGTATGGTCATCAAACAATAACAATGTGGCTGGATCATGTTGATGAACAGGCAACAATGTGGTAAACCAAAACACATATCCCACATTCTGAAACGCCCCTTTCAGAATCAAAACTTGTCCAGATATGACATTGAACGTTTGTACTTTGATCGTTGTAAGAAATTGTGGCACCATGGAAAGAGTCAGGTGTGGAGCACAGGGAAAACATTAACACAATGTCTGCCCAGATGAAAGGGTTATAAGGGATGTTCTTACTCAGTGGGTTAGTGTAGTCATAGCCGCGGGAACATATTTGATCAGGGGGGTGCCGCCGTGGTGGATTTTCAAGTCATATCATGCAGCCCCCCAGCACCGCTAGATTCCGCGGCCATGAATGTAGTTAACCTTAACCCTAACCCTAACCTTAACCCTAACTCAAACCTTAACCCTAACCACACCTACCCTAACCCTAACCCTAACCTTAACCCTAACTCAAACCTTAACCCTAACCACACCTAACCCTAACCCTACTGCAGTAGGTTGTGCAACTCACAAGTTCAAATCCCCCTGTGCTCTACATTGCTTTGGATAAAAGGTTAAATGAAAAAATAATACTATGCTTTGTGTGTTTGTACTGTAGGCCCATGGTCTGGAATTGCTTGGCAATTGTTATGTATAATACAATCTATATCCCACTCTCACAATATCCATTTCCATCAGCGAGACATGCCACCCAGGAGTTTAATCATTACGAATCAATCTTGTTAATCTTATATTATCACAACATCAAGCATAAAAATAGCACATCTGCCTTTATTTCATGTGAGACATTTCATATCTATACAAATTGGTTAAGATGGAATGTCTTCATATTAAGTACATTTATTTACACTAAGCTGTCTGAGCAACAGAGGCCCAGAGATCGATTTGCAGACATAACAGGCAGAGTGCCAGCGGACAACTCATCCATTAAACAACGAGTAACTGATGGTATGGTTAGACAAGACAATTAGCATGATCAAGCTAATTGCTTTGGACACACCAGTTTACGCGTCTCAGCCAACTGACGTTTCAACCTTAGTGAGTCCTACTGTAGGCCTACTTTGAGCCTGTAGAAAAACAACCCTCGAACTCTCCTTTAGTGCCTATGCCTCGTCCTGTACTTACATTTAGCAGACACTTTTATCCAGAGTGACTTACAGTAAGTACAGGGACATTCTCCCTGAGGCAAGGAGGGTGAAGTGGCTTGCCCAAGGACACAACGTAATTTTGCACGGCCTGGAATTGAACCAACAACCTTCTGATTCACAGCCCAACTCCCTAACTGCTCAGCCATCTGACCTGTACTTAGCTCCGCACAGAAGAAGAAGAGACTGGTTTCCAGACAGGATATCCCATCAGACCACCGCTTTGCTGTCCATCAAGGACGCAGATCTCCAGCTGAGAACCAGAAGGACCCGAGGAGGTGGGCTCTTCTCAGGCTTTGTTGGCATGCCAAGCCATACATCCCCATGTCAGGTTTCTGCAGTTGTACCACAGACCCACAGGCTGTGGAATTATTTACATCAAAACCCACTGTGTTTGTTTTAGAGGTGGGTGGCAGAGAGAGGAAGAAAGGGTATACAGCCTGGGGAGGTTGTGGAACCGGTGGTGGAACTCCGATGAGACGTTTATTTACCTTTGGGTCGGGAATTCGAGTGTAGTGTTATCTCTTCATTAAGCAGCCCTTACAGTAATGACTATAATAATGACTTGGTGTAACTAAGGGCTTGTTGTTGCAGAAAGGTAAGATGGTTCAGTTACAATACATACATCAACATGGGCCGAGCCTTGCCATAAGGCAGGTTTCACCGTGCGGTGGGAAAGGGCTATCTCAACTCTCTACCAACACTGTAGCAATAATAGAACCTTTCAGTTAGTGTGAATTTGCCTTTCAATTTTTTCGCTACCGCATGTTTTTAACACTGTGTTCCAACGAATGGTGAGGTGACGGAATGAGGTCCTGGGAGGCAGCCATATTGGGTCGTGACGTTTGTGGGTGTGTCAATTGTCAGTAAATGATGCATTTTAAAAGAAGTGATGCAACATGTTCAAATTACCACATTGAACCTGTTGTTGACCTTTAACCTCAGTTGAGGCATTGTGATGCAATAAGAGAGGTCATATGACATCACAGTACTATCAACAAGGAGTGTGTGTGCCATGTAGGCTGAGGCCTTATTTCAGTGACCTGGAATCAAATCCAACCTTGGCCCTTTGCTGCATGTCTTTCCCTCTCTCTCTCTCTCTCTCTCTCTCTCTCTCTCTCTCTCTCTCTCTCTCTCTCTCTCTCTCTCTCTTTCTTTCTCTCTCTCTCTCTCTCTCTCTCTCTCTCTCTCTCTCTCTCTCTTTCTCTCTCTCTCTCTCACTCTCTCTCCCTCTCTCTCTCTCTCTCTCTCTCTTTCTCTCGCTCTGTCTTCCTCTCTCTCTCTCCCTCTCTCTCTCCCTGCCAGTCCTGTCACACTTCACTGAATATCTGTCTAAGAAAGCATGAAAGATGCCTAAAAATATGTATTAAACTAAAAAGTATGACAAGGATTAAATGATCAGACATACCCAATTCATAACAACAACAAAAAGCACATTTGATCACATTTTCCTTTTGGATAAAGGTATACTGGAAGATCATTTGAAACTGAATTGTTGCATTGAATTGGAACCATAGCTGAAAGCTGCAGTTATTCATGGAATACATCTATCTCATGGAATGTGTAAAACTGAACTTCCAATAAGATCAGGCTGAAGTTGGCTGCCGTGGTAGACATCTTGAACGAGCCACTTACTCCTATTATAAATGTATGGTCTTGCGGGAGTTAGATATTTCAAGGGAGAAGCGTCCAGAATTCCAGAACCGCCTTGAGGCGCGGATGACAGGTCACCGCAAAGAGTGATACGGAGACAATGAGGGTGGTCAAAGAGTGATTCAGCGACAATGAGGGAGGTCAAAGAAAGGAGGAGGACATCTGGAGTCACATCTTAGATGACACCAAAATCAGCTGAAAACCACATTCAATCCAGATCTTTCCAACAATCCAATCTTTGAAAGGGAATGCCAGGATTGAGACGGATGAATTTCCCACCTCTGCCAACAGTACATTTGGACCTCACACCTCTGAAACTGCACCTGATCTTCCACCTGCAGAATTGAGTTCAGTTAGTTGTTGTGCTATAGCAACTGTTATGGGTGGATTCTGGGTAAACCATTTTGAGCTCGAGTTTCACGCCTGAGGCTGTTATACTCGGCTCTTCCAACAGCAGGGACTGCCACCCCAGAATGACAAGCTCAAAGGATTTAGCTGTTGGTTTAAAGTTCCTTTGGAATGCCCAAGCTCATTTATTGGAATGAAAAGAACTAGTAACTATGGTATTCATAACGGTAACTTCACAATTTGATTTAAACCTCTGTGGTGCTGAGTTTGAAGTTACGCTGGGAAAACGTTTCCAATTTTGACACTCAATTCTCTGATCAACAGTGATTTATCATGCTGTCTCCACGGTGCCAAAACACAACAGTCATTCCAAGACTTGTTTTTACAGCTTACCTTGTCTCAACATTCATGTTAAGAGAATAGAACTCAAATTTGCTTTTAGCACTGGCCCATCTATTATATTTGATTCGCATGAAGCAATTAGATTTCCTTTCACTCTCCATCTGCATAATGAGAAATAATCTGCTCATAAGAGGCAGGTTAACAGTTTGGAGTCCAGATAAATTCATTTGTGTCTGGTCTGTGATTGGTGAAGTGAGTCAGCCAGGGACAGTCAAATGTCACAACAACACAGTGTATTAGCCCAGGTTGATAGAAAAAATCCACCTTGATTAGAAATGCTCAGGATGTTGTGTCTTTTCATTGTGAGACGTCTTGAAATTATTCTGTTTTCAAAACCTCTTTGCATCCAAAGCAACCATGATAATAGGATTCACTTTGCTCTTCGGTGAACCAGTAAGTCCTCTAACGAGGAATGTTGAATAATTCTTGTCCTCATCCAGATTTTACAAGTCATTCCATTGAAGAAGCTTTTTAGAGAAGGTTTACAATGTATTTACCTCCACAAACCTAAGTAAGAATTACATAAATGTTGAGAAAATGGGTCTTGCATGTGTTCCAACAGAAGTCAATCTAAATGCCACATGGATAGCCTTGAAAACAAAGGAACGTGTGTTTAACATGGGATTTTATGTAAATAGTATAAAAGTAAATCATCCTAAAAAATCTGAAGGTAGAATTGTAATCAAGCATGAGAAGGCATAGTTGAAGAGAATACCAGCAGTTAATGTAGTGGGAAATACTTATGCGGGTCACGGTTCTTACCGAGTCCAGCGGCCTCAGTGGAGACAAGATGGCTACACAGACGATCCGTTGACAGACTGGATGAGAAGGAACTCCACAATCTACATTCTGTCAGATGGGGTCAAGGGGGAAGAGCAGTGCGTGTGCGTGTGTTTACATTCCTCTGTGTGTTTGTGTATCTGTGAAGAAGCTCTGTGGCCCGTGGTGGCCTCAACGTTCTGCCAATCCACTAATCAATCAGACTCCCTCTGACTCTCGCTCACCTCGTGCAGGATGAAAAAGCGTTCAGGCTGATTCATTCTGGAAACAACCAGGAAAGGGAGGAGAGCAGTTTTTGGCCCGCAAACAGCTCATCAGCATTGATGTTGGATAAAAGCCCCTTGTGGTGCTGTCACACTCCCATCTCCTCCCACCTTCATCCTGACCTCCGTGAATATTTGTCTGCATTAGCTCACCTCCCACTTCACTGGTGCAACCTTACCTCGAGGTATCTCCTTGTTGATCCCATGCCCTTCTCTCCCTGTTCTGACCTGACCTTCGACCCCTAGCCTGAGCACTAACCATGGCGTGTTTCAGTGACCTGCGACCCCACACGTAATGAATCTTCTCAGACCTGTCATGTGACTTCTCCGCTGCCCTTTCAAGGCAGATCGGTTACTTCCCTGGGTGTCCATCTCGACTGTCCCAGAACTCCTCACCCAGTGTCCAAACCTCCGTTCCTTTTCCTGCCTGTGCTTCCTCTCAGATGAGGAGGGATCTGCGTTGGTGTGACAAAGGTCGAAGGTTAAATCAACTGTAGCAATATGTCTCATCTGAATGTGGACTCACACCTCACAGCAGATTAGCCTGAGGGGTATGATGAGTGCTAAAACAAAACAATCAACACAACACCTCGGGGCTGTTTGTGAATCTTGAGGGTGAAATTAAAACCATTATTTTATATTTGATGTACTTTCTTGGGCCAGGTCGTTGGGACTGATGCATTGTCACTTACAAAATCCATGCTGATGAAAAGGAAGATTTAAAACTAGTTCAACATGTAGCAATGGTGTACAAATCCCCTTGAATGCGGCAATGATTAGTACCAACACTCGCAACTGAGCACTATTTGCAGCAGTGTTACAGCTCTTGTATAATCAAATCTCAATGTATTGTATTTCTTCATAGTGAATCCCTACAAAGGTAATCAATTAGGTAATATGATGTCACCGATTAGCTGTTGTTTTTCTACTGTCAAATACTATTATTATTAGGGTTTTCCCAGGCAAATAATTAGAAGTTTCAAAACATGCAGACCAACTGTCATTTGTGGTCCAAAAAAGAACAGACTGTGGCAATGCTACAGATGGTACAACATCGCCCCTCTGTGGATGAGGATATATTCTGTATCTGTAAAAGAGTAAAAAAAGGAGAGACAATTCCACACAAATTAATGAAAAAATTATGTTTCTTTCATAACTTTTAGCATTTTGCAATGCTATCTTGTCCACTGAAACCTGAGGACATAGAAAAGTAAGAACAGATTGGAGTTTAGTTGCATGTTCCAAACAAATCCAATTCTCTGTCTCCCAGGAACCAATTTTGACATACAGAATTATTGGTTGAACTGCCCACTTCTTCCTGCACAACAGCTTTTCCAAATGCCATCATGCCCTTGAAAGCTCGGATGCTCCGGTGCTTAGATGCTCAGCTGTGCATATGTTTGGAGCAACTAGAGGAGAACCACCGAACCGTGACTGTAATTGATTTCCTCTATGCATTTTTGCATTTCCACAGTAGTACACCAGAGCACAGAAGCCAAGAAAAGGCATTCATTATCCAGGCTTCCTATGAGTCACCCACTGTAGCACAGTACATTCCCCCTCTTAGGTTTTTTGTAACTTACTGTTGCACTGTCGACTATTGAGAAGGCCTAGAAAATAACATGTTATTTTAAAGAAGCGGTCGGTATATAGCAATCATAACTAGTCACTCAACTAACACAAATACATCTGCCTTTGTACCTAGACGCTAGATTTGATGTTATTTTCACTAATTTTAACACCAGGATTGGCTAATAAGCTTTACAGATCTCATGTTTGTTCCACCATGTCTTGTAATTCATTGAATATTTTTCCAGAATAATAGTACTGGCAAATCTATCCATACATTCCAGAGAATATCAATCAGATTAACCGTTAACTTTATGCAGAGTGATGAGGATTGATTCACCATTAGGGGATGTCAAGTGTCCATGCATCAAAAGCCTGCATGTGGATTTGTAGCTGTGCTGTACTGACAGGTCCACAGATGAGGTCTGAACTGGCATCGGCAGGCCGCTGTATTGTTCTTTATTGCCCGGCTAAGACATCTGGGCTAGGTGAGCTAAATCACTCCGGCAGAGTGATTATGTAGAACCCAGAACTCAGCAAACAGAAGGGTTGACTCAAGTCTTGGTCAATTTGTTACAAGCAGGGGAGTAGCTCTCACAGACCGGATTGTGGGTAAAGCCTGTGGCCGCGCCGTAGCAGGATAAATAAATAAACATCGAGAACGTGTCAACAGAACGTGAAAAGGTTGCTTAATAAATCAAGAAGCCAGAAAACAAAACTTGCTATAGAAAAAATCGGAAGAATGTCACTTAAGCAACGCAATTTTGTCAGTTAATGTACTGTCTACATTTTTGTCTTAGTGTATTATAAATGATATCGTGAAAATGCTAGAAAATAGTCATCTTTCCAATTCACTAATGTGTCATTTAGGTTTGGCTACTCAACTATCAGTTAAGGACCGGTGTCAATCTGACGTGTAGGCTAAAATGTTAAGACACCGGCATATTTTCCGAATTACACTTTCTTGCTTCTGTTACATTGCACTTTGAATTTACGCGATTGATCATCATTTAACCCGGTGCCAGATAGCCCACTCTGACTGACCAAGATGCTCATGTCATAACCGGTAGCCTAGCTGTTCATAAACCACGCACGACGCAGGGAGTTCCCTTGAACCGCAAAAAAACGCCCCTCCGTCTCTGCCCCTCGCCTATCTCTACTGCTATTCTTGCCAGTTGATTTTCTCTGCAATTCTCCCGGGTTATCTCCCGTGACGGAGAAAAGGAGCTCCGGGGCGGTGGCGGCGTCCGTGTTCCGTTGCTTCGCTGGCCTGTAACCTCAATGGTCCAAATCAGGACTGAAGACTTGACATCCGGACCTGACAGGACAGGTAGCTCGCAGTGTATTGTGTATTTTCGCTTTGTTAATCTGCACGGTTGTCACAGGTAGAACCAACGGCACCGTTTTACGACTGCTGTGGTCTAAAATAATGAGAATGACATTGTGGACTAAATTGAATAGTTCAATTTTTAGATGAAAAGCTGTGCTCTAAACCGTGAGCTGACACCTTTCAAAAATACGGTAGCATAGCTTACAGTTTGTATGCAACTGCCAGGATAGAAGGTGTTTATCGCTTGAATTTGTGCTGCTTTCGTTGTTCGGTTGGTGATTGCATAGGTTAATGCATTTTTTTATATCTTGGTTTCGTTTGTCGATGGACTTGTGTCACATACATGCTTTTAAGGCGCTGCCAACGAAGCAGGTGCAGGGTTTATCAATGGGCGATTTTGAATGAATTGTACAGTAGGCTACTATTAGCCTACTTCCAGATGACTGTATGGTTTAGAAACGCTGTTCATGGGTCAGGACTTTCTTTTGTGTCCCTATTAGAGGATTCATTATTCTTAGCGCCCATCTGGCGCTCTCGCTAACGAGCTAATTGGAGTCTAAAGAATTGGTGCGGGTGTGGCAAAGGGGACAGGCATGCGCGCGCCGGGAGGTAGAGCGTGAATAATCCTGCCGGGCGCACCTAAACGCTACCGAGGAAATTGTTGCACTTCACAAACTCGCGCTAAGGGCTGCTTCCGTTCATGAGGTGAAATTGTGTGACAGCCAGGCACACTGCAACAATGACTAGCCTGACTATAAGAATATTATGTAATAGCTAACACCTAGCCGTTTTACCTCAAGTAATGCAAGGAACTTAATGTAGTCATACAGTTGCCTACAATGTGGTTATAGTTTGAGGCTTATGGTCATAATTCTTTCAGCGTGTATTGATTGTTTCCTCATATGGGTTTGTAAAATGTATAGCTTATTGATTACCTTAGGGCATGAATGTGAGTTAAGACTGAATCCTACCCAAACAATACAGATTCTATGATTTCATTTCAAATCAGGCAACTCATAATTGAACTAGGCTTTCTAGATTATTTTCAGACAAGCGAGTATCCTATTATAATCGTTACTAACAGCCTGCTGCTAAAGAAACAAAAAATCCACCTGAGCTTACTATCTAGAGTAGCTCTCCATGCCTCCACAATCCCCACAGGCCAAAACCTATTTTCTGGGTGTCTTTGTGTGTTTAAAGGTGTGTGTGTGTGTGTGTGCGCGCGTGTAAAGGTGTGTTGTGTGTGTGTGTGTGTGTCTGTCTGGGATGTGCCTGCTTCTGTATGGGATCCCCAGATTTTCTGACTTCCTCAATGTATTCCACCAAGCGTCCTTCCGTTGTTGTGTACGTGGATGATGTTAGTAGCTAGCCGGTGTGTCTGTGGAGAATGTCTGTGGAGAACTGCACTAGAGGGCTTTACCCTCATCTCTTTATTCTTTAATTGGAGCTTGTTCGACTCCCTTCTCTTTCCTCCATCTCCCTGCTTCTCTTCTCTCCTGTTTCCACTTCCTTATGTATGTTTTGCATTCTGTGCGTAGTCCTCCAAGCTAAACAGGAGGGAGGGAGCTGAGGGAGTCAGATGGCTGAGCGGTGAGGGAGTCGGGCTAGTAATCAGGAGGTTGCTGGATCGATTCCCCGCCGTGCCAAAAAAATGAAGTTGTGTCCTTGGGCAAGGCACTTCACCCTACTTGCCTCGGGGGGAATGTCCCTGTACTTACTGTAAGTCTAAATGAATGAAGCTAAATGACTAAATGTAAATGTAAACAAGCCAGCCACTTCTCATAAGTCCTCCCTCTCCTCAAACTTCAATTGGACAGTTGGTCAGCTGGAATCAAACATCAAGAATCAAAAATTCTAGCTAGACATTACATTTCAATTAATTCAATGGACGATTTTATTCCAAACGACATACAGACAGTGCAAATAGAAGGTGTAGCAGGCGATCAAGGGTCAAAAGTGGATAGTCTGGTATTTGAGTGGTCAGTTGTCATGGGACTAATGTGTAAGTGTCACGTTGAATAAATGTGTTTGTTCGTCTGTTATCACTGGTAACGGTAACATGCAATCACTTAAGGATTGAAGTGGTGTTTTTTCAGGATTAAGGGAACATTTATGTGTACAGTACGTGCCTGCAGTTGATGTGTAACCTGCTGTCTGCAATCTGTCATTTGTAAACAACTCTTGAAGGGGACGATTAAGTTGTGAATTTTGAACAACAACAACAAACTCTATGTGTGTGTGTGCGCATGTGCACGCCCTGCCAAGGTAACAGTCAAACACAATGTCTCCCCCGAGTCCCATTTTCATCCCTCCTCCTGTATGATCGATTGATATTAGTTCATTGAGCCTGTGCCAACAGCCAGCACCAGAGCATCTTGTTGAGATGGGTCGTTCACACAGCTGTGTCCTAAACACTTAACTTGACTGCGTAAAACACACACACACGTTTGCTTTATAGCTCTCTCCAACGACCTGTTATCGAAATGTACATTCTGTTCAAGGCAATCCCCCTTCAAAATGAGAAGCACGCCTTCAAGGACTAACAATCCATTTCGCCACCGGCGCAGCAACAGTCCACAAGCACAGAGGATGGACTGTACTGTACTGTGCATCATTTGAGCCTTTGCTGTCAGAAACAGATGACCTCTATCTGAACCCACATCCAGAGCAGTTAACAGATAATAAACGACTCCAGTCACCACCGTGCCCCTCACCAGGTCAACCCAATTTGTAGGAAACAACCCTTTCAGTCGGTAATCTACTTCCTCGTTAGGAAAAGGCTTTGATGTGAAGGGCTGCCGTCCTGTTCCGAGCGTCACAGCACTCTGCGACAGACTCAGCATGGCCTGCAATGTGTCCTGTGACCATCTGAATGGAAGCCGCCACAGACAGTGCCCAGTGATAGTTTCTAGAGAGGGAGAGGGATGGAGGTAGAGAAGAAAGAGAGAGGGAGAGAGAGAGAAGGGGAGAGAGGGAGACAGGGAGAGAGAGAGAGGGGGAGGGAGAGGGATGGAGGTAGAGAAGAAAGAAAGAGAGAGGGAGAGAGAGAGAGAGAGAGAAGGGGAGACAGGGAGAGAGAGAGAGGGAGAGGGAGAGAGAGATAGAAACAGGGAGAGAGAGGGGAGAGAGAGGGGGAGGGAGAGAGGGGGAGGGAGAGAGAGGGAGAGAGAGATAGAAACAGGGAGAGAGAGAGAGATAGAAACAGGGAGAGAGAGGGGCAGAGAGAGATAGAGAGGGGGAGGGAGAGAGAGAGAGATAGAAACAGGGAGAGAGAGAGGGAGAGAGAGATAGAAACAGGGAAAGAGAGAGAGATGGAGACATGTACGTCAGCCTCTGACAATGTCTCCAGGCTGTTTTCTCAAGTAATTTTCTGATGCGCCCGACAGACCATGTTAGGGTTGGGGTTACCATGGTAACTGCATCCTTAACAAGAGCTGCCTCTTTGTGTTAACTATCGTTCCTGGCCTTTCTGCCTTCCTTCTCTCCCAACCTCAGCCAAACTGAGTTACAGGGCCGGTGCTGTCATTCTCTTGTCACAGGGAGCGAATGTGAAAGTATGTTTTATTTTATTTTCTCGTTCCTGTGGGCTCTTGTGCAAATGATTGACTCTCCAAGTGAAGGCCTGCCATTGTGAGGCATCTGAAGATTTTTCGATTTGCTTCATCTGAGTGGCAAGACAGTGACAATAGGGGACTTGAGGGAGTGCCAAATGGTAGACAGGCGAGAGAGAGAGAGAGAGAGAGAGAGAGAGAGAGAGAGAGAGAAGCAATATAGCAAGGACATTGACTACTACCACACAATCTGTGCGAGAGTGCTCATCCTCGGGTACATGAAGCGTGACTACAACCATTGGGTTCAAGAACAATGCACTCTGGGAGATGTTGTCCAATATGTGGATCATAGGCAAATGACCTTTTACTCTGACACATGGATCGGCCCTTCGTAGTTCTATGCAGTATAGTTCCCTGGAACTACATTTCCCAGGGTGACAGGCTCATTAACATGAAGAATGATGGGATGCGCTGGAATGATTGGTAGGGTTATCACATAGCCGTCCTTGACATTTTCACAGCTATTGACTGCCAATGCCATCACCTTAAGTCGAGGTCTTCGTGTCAAACCCTCACTGAATACAGTGCCAGGAGGTTATTTGAGTGTAATAGCTTTCCACCCATACCTTAATATCATGTAAGAGTAATATGAGTTAGCACTTTTTAACCATTCCCCCCCGTGTTCACTTTTTGTTGGATGTGGGGGATTGTTTGGCCTTATTTTGAATTCCCTCGTTAGCTATCAGAGAGATGGTAGCTGTTGGCATGCTGAAACGAGGTGTCTTCCAAACTGTGCCTGTCTCAGTCTGCACCAGGTCAGTGAGCGTCATGTACAGAAGCAGAAACCCCCTCAGAGAGAACAAAAAAACGTTACAAATACACAAACCTCCACTGTCCTCCTGCCTCTCATGGGAGGCAGGTTGTAGGCTGCTGAACCAGGCAACACAGCACAACCCCACCAGGCATGCTCTCAACTGGCTGCCTGGTTGTATTTGCTGTCTGCTCTCAATGACTGCCTGCTTGTATTTGTTGCCTATTCATACTGGCTGCCTGCTGTTCCTTGCTGCCCATTTCCCCTGCTCAGGGGATGATGGCACAGTCTCATTGGCTAGGCCCTGATATCATTTGTCTCCTGTTGTGGCGTGACACAAGTCGTAGCCAGCAGACTGCTTGTGCTTGTACAGACTCTGCTCTCCCCAAGACTGCTGAGCGCCAAAGGTTTTCAGCATGCGTCTGTGTGTGTGTGTGTGTGCATGCGGTTTTCCCTCCAACAAGGACGTCTCACCATTCCTTTCCCTGCCCCCCCCCTAAACCACAGGGGCTGAAGCCAACCTCCACTCAGCCCAGATTGATGGACTGGCTGTAAACTCCATTAGAATAAAAGTTCTGATTAATAAAGCTCTGAGTCCGCGTGGGCTAGCATACTAAGCAGGGAATGTCATATTTTTTTTGTGGCAGCTCCCTTGATTGACCAATGTTCAAATTACAGGGTGTGGTTGGACTCTAAATGACAGATTTCATTAATGTTTTCAGTTTGTGTGTTACTGGACTGTATTGTATTGAAGTATGCAGCGCCTGTGATAATAGTAAACCTTTCGGCAGTTGGGTAGAAGTAACGGTGCGCCATTGTTATAATAAGGCACTCCATGGCATCAGGCATGAGTCATGTCTCCGTACCGCATTACCCATAATGCTTCTGCTCTCCAGGGCTGGCTGGCCAATCGGGACAGATCAGGAGTCCCTGTGCAATGGCCACTGTGAAGAGCTATGACAATAAACACAGAGGTTAGTCACTGTTAATCAAAGACACCACAGAGAGATTAGCAAGCGCCAACAAAAAAGAGGGGAAAAAAGCCATTTCTGTTCTAACGCCCACTATAGAATGACAAAATATACTCATTATCAGTATAGTTTTACACAGGGGCTGAGAAGAGAAGGGACGAGATGCCTTCAGATTCGAACGGTGTCCACAATGCCAATCGATTGAAGTTTGTGTCTCAAAGTACCCTGTAAATTGAAGGGATGCTGTCTGTTGAGAGAGAGAAGCCTTTTTCCGGAGCACTAGATTCCTTTCACCTTCATCAGAATCTCAGTTCTTTTTAGGTGGAAATTGAATCGCACTGAAAGGATAAGCCAGGGGTGATTTTGTGGGTCAGAATATCGAGACCCACAGGAAATGTTTATCCTCCAGCACTGCTGTGACACTGTGGGCATAGTCTTTCTGAGCAATTCTGTATAGTCACTACAACAAACCATTTAGCCAAAGTTATTTTTTGGGGGGGACGAAACGTAGATGACAAACGGTGTTTGACGACCTGCCGTATCTACCCGCTGTCTTCCCCGCGTCTTCGCTCTGCTGTGCGACGCTTCAGCTTCGGCCCATGTTTGATGGATGCCTCCTGCCTGCCTGCCACGCAGATGAAGGATAGGCCCCGGGATACGGAGACCCGCCCTAGCAACACATCCATTTATGGAGACCTGCAAATTGGCAGGGGCTCTGTGAGGATGGGCCTGGTGAAGACAAACGAGGCTGGCCTGGACCATGACGAATGTTGAATCATAGCCGACATTCCACCCAGAATGATCCCCCATCATTTCGGTTACCTTATAGGCATTTATCTGCGCGACCTGCCATCGATGAGTGCTGCTATTGTGGCGCTACAGTGCCCGTGCCCTGTATCCACAGTTGAGGTGGCTGGGGTCGATGTTTCCATAGCAAGAGTCTCAACTCCTGACTGCTACTGCTGATAGGGTTTTGCAGCCTGTCATTGATACTGAGATATCTATTCAGCTGGCGCTGGGTTTCAGTTGGAGGCTGGGCAGTGACTACTATCTCATCTTTGACTCTGGAACATACCAGAAAGAAAGGTCATTGCAGAGATACAAGGCAGACATGATGACGCTGACAGCAGTGACGGCGGCTTAGATCTGCAAACTCATAGCGGGGGTTTATGCAACAGTCAAGACGGCATGCCTTAGATCTGAATTCAGCATCACAGCCAAAATAGCCTACGTCTCCTGACTTTTGAATGTGTTTTTTAAGCTTGCTACAGAGACAGTTTATAAGATTTCCATTCAGAAGCAAAATGGTTCTTATCTTGTTAAGTGCCTTGTGATAAACATCAATAGGCAAAAGCATATCTCAAGAAAAGGAAAAAAACAAAAGGAAGTAATTGTTTTCTTATCTTTGGTGGTAGTACATTACAAGGCCCCTTCAAGGCTGAAACTGCTGTTCAGCTTCAGAGATGCAGAGCCAGAGTCCAGCCAGTATCTCATACCAAATACATTACTACTGAAATAAAGATTGTTAAATAATAACACCACCAAAACAAATTAGATGTGTGGGTATACTAGTGATATAATTTGTTTGCAATAAAGCTGATAAAAGTAGCAAGTCGGTGTCTGGCATGGCCGCTAGTTGGCTAATGCAAGTGTGTAGCAGGTGTTAATGCGTTTTAACACAACCTATCAAATCATCAGTGAACGAATGCCTGTGGATAAACAATGAGGATGGCTTGCAAAGCCTTCTTGATTTCTCTATTGATATGGTATTGACCTTCAGATGACGCTGTCTAATCTTATTATAATCACCTGGAGACCCTTTAGCATGATGAAACCTTTTGTTTGGTTCCCTGCTTACACTTTTCATTTTGACACGTACACACACACACACACAGACACACACAGACACACACACATACACACACACACACACACGTACACACACACACACACAGACACACACACATACACACACACACACAGACACACACACGTACACACACACACACACACACACAGACACACGCACACACACAGACACACACACATACACACACACACACACACACACACAGACACACACACACACACATACACAGACACACACACAGACACACACACACACACAGACACACACACACAGACACACACACACACACACAGACACACACACATACACAGTCCTACAAGAGGGTTAGTGTTAGCATTAGCAAATTAAGTCCTTATATTCATATAAAGTCCTGATGATAATAATAATCCCACCAGCATTACTCAAAATGCCAACATGTGTTTTGGATTTATCCAATATGCCAAGTTGGCCCCATTTTGTGGCACCTTCATAGCATCATTTTTTACCTAATTCTGGTGGGGTATGCTAGATGAAACCACAGATCTTTCACCTCAGGCACTGAAAACACCTTGGTGAGAAGTTTTGTTAAATGTTCTTGAAACCTGTTTACAAGGGTAAATTAACAGGAACACCTGTTGCAGTGAACAATCAAGTTTGTAGAAATGCTTCAAAGGATTGGATTTTTGTTGTTCCAGGACATCGTAGACCTGGGATGTTGATACAATTCCCATAATGCAACAGGAAACTACATTATTTCCTACTCTGGTACACATTTCAACAGTTTCTATGTCCAATTACAACCGTTTTTATTTTTTATACAGAAAGAATTTAGAGTTAACGGAAAGTTTTCAAAGAGAGAGAGAGAGCGTGAGAGTGAGATTATGTTTAATGTCAAGGAGGTTCTTTGAAGACAAGCTGTCAGCGGCTCGTTGAGAAGCCTCAGCAGAAAGAGAAAACAAATCTGTCTGACTATGATTACGTACGCCCTGACCAGAACAGGCGCGGATGTCATTTGACTCAGTTGCAACGTGACCCATATTAGACACCCATTAGCCTTCTTCACGTCTTCCTGACGCGTTTCAAATAAGCACCTATCCTCCTCCAAGTCCACTTCAGATCTTCCAGTGGACGTTTATGATAACTACAGGCTTGGCTTTGTCCCTGGGTTTCACATGAAGCCATAGAATGGATTTTAGAAAGATGTGATTGACTTTTTAGGGAGATTATTACATTGGAGAACACTTGAACTGGGGCTCCAGCACACTTTGTGACAAGGTGTTGAAATGTGAAAGAATGTATACCTACACAGCTGTTCAGTATGGAACTACTTTTTAAAGCTACATGCTCTGTCTGAATTTAACACCTTCCATTGAATAAACATGAGGTGGGACAATTGTATAAATAAATCAACATAGTAGTACTGTGTAGAACTAAATCAACATAGTAGTACTGTGTAGAACTATGTGAATAGGCGACTGGAAACTTCTCAATTCCCAAGAAATGAACGCATTCAAGAGTCAGAACGTCTCGTCTGAAACAAAGAAACAGCATCAAAAATCCCCCTTTGGGCTTTCAGAGCTCATAAAAACAAATGCAACAGTTGTTTGGTAGAGCTTCAACCACATGAATGTAAGGTGATAAGACCTAATTCATCTTTCAAAATGACCAGTTCTCTGAGAGCCCCCCATCAGCACCACTAAGAGAGGGAAGTTGCTGCTGGTGGGACATCTGCATCCTCTCCAGAGCCTGTTAAAACCAGCCTTTGATCATCTCTCATTATGCAGAGATGGGCGATATCGTTAAGGGGGGCAGAGTAGCGGGATGACCAAACCTCTCGAACGGTTAACCCAGAGACACATTCAGACAGCTGGCGGAGGAAAAATGTTAATCTTGGCTTCCTGCTCACGTTTGCGGTGACTCACCACCATGTCGTCCATTGTGTGTTTACAAGTGCGCCGGTAATTATTGAGCTGAATTAAAACATAGCTTTCTTCCCTTTCCAATTAAAGTTGTCCTACAGTTAACGTTTTCATCCTTTCATCCCAGCACTTTTCCTTTTCTTTAATCCCTCGTTCTCATTAGACACATCATCTCTTGTTCCTCCCTGTTCTCTTGCAGGGGCTTCTCATTAGCGCTAATCGGTTATTCACGCCAAGAACACCATTGGATCCCATGTAAAACTCTTACCTATTAGAGAACTGCTCAATAGGCGACAGAACCGAAGCACAATTTTCCATGCATTTTATGTCAGTTTGACACAGTACAACAGTTAAATTAGCAGTTGTTTACATGCTTAATATCCCGATTAAGCTCCTCAGAAGCCCCTTGCTTGAGCAGTCCCTACCGAGAGGAAAATCATACAAATTAAAAAGTAAAGTGTTTTTATCAAGCACACAATACAGTCAAAGTCAGAAAACCACTTACGGTAATCCTGGACTGCCAAAGCATGCAGAGAAGCATTGCATACAGTTTTTCTTGCAAGAAAAGCAGTTTGCCAGCATAGAGAAGTGAGCACCAAATAACACAAAAATCAAGCCTACTGAACAAGGAATTCATTATGGCCCACCAGTTATTTTTAACATGACAAAGAACGACCCTCTATCTTTAAAAAAAGGGGATTAAGACTGACCTCCGGACGAGGAGGAAATTCATCTATCTTCAGAAACATCAGCTGAAGCATAGGAAGGCTAGCAGCAGGCCCATTACTTCCCTTCCTCTTAATAATGAAGCCATAGTGTAACTGGAGGCTTTATCAGCCAGAGAGAATTCATCTTTCTGAGCTGTATAGCCACATACGAAGATCAAGTCTTTTTAATCAGGGAGGAAAGAGAAGCACTTTTTCGAGAAAAAAAAAGTGCAAGAAATGGTCACCTTCAAATGACAGGCATCATCTGTCTCCCTGTTTTCTCTTTTCTCGCTCACACTTTCTTTCTCTCTCTTTTTCTGTCACTATACGTTCCTCTGTTTCTTTCCACCATTCTTTCTCTACCCCTCTGATCTGGAAGATTATGTTTCCTGGGCTCTTCACCTCTCTCTCTGCCTCTCTACCTGTATCCCTGTTTGTCTCTGTACCTCTCTCCCTCTTTCTCTCCTTCCCTCTCGCTCTCTCGCTCTCTCGCTCTCTCGCTCTCTTTCTCGCTCGCTCGCTCTCCCTACCTCCCTCCCTCCCTCCCTGCTGTCTTGTGCTGTGCTGCAGGGTCTCTATCTGCTGTAATTTATGCTATCTCTTCTCTGAGTGTGAGGGAGAGGCTCCCGAAGCCAGCACTCTTCATGCAGAGTGGTCCTGTGGGAGGCTGAGCCCTGCTATACAGCCCCAGACCAATAGACTCTCTCTCTCTCTTTCCCTCTCTCTCTCTCTCTCTCTCTCTCTCTCTCTCTCTCTCTCTCTCTCTCTCTCTCAGTTTCTCTTTTAATTTAGTTTTTTACTCACTCACTCACTCACTCATTCTCTCTCTCTCTCTCTCTCTCTCTCTCTCTCTCTCTCTCTGCCTCTTACTTTCTTTCTCTCGTATCCCCTGGTTTTCTCTTTCTTTCTCTATCTTTTCCTCATGTATGCTCTCTCTTTCTCTCACCCCCTCTCTTCCTTCCTCCCTACCTCTCTCTCCTTCTACCTTGCTCTGAATGTCTTGGCTGCACATGTGAAAATCACTTATGCCGGCTGAGACTAATTGAAGCCACTACACAATAGCTGTCAGTCTTGTAGCTGATTGGACTTGACACTACCCTGTGTCTTTTCTGGACAATAATTGTAAACAATGTGACAGTGTTTTAGCACAAACAGTATTTTACAGAGGTGGGGACAGATGTGACCGTCCAGAGTAGAGTGAGGTGTGTTCACCAGCCAATGGGATGTGGCCTGTTGATAATACGGTGAGGACTGTCAGAAGTGTGCGAACGTGTGTTTATGTATCGTTTCAGGATTGTGAGCCATCACCATGACGACCGAGAAGGTTTTGGAAGGGGAGATAAAGGGTGCCATGGAGGGTGATTCTAGGAGAACCAATCAGGTACGAGCATCCATCATTCTGCGCGCCTCACATCCAATCATTAAGGGAGTATCCGGCGTAGAGATTGATATAATCCTTGAGCCTGTTTGGTTCCCTGGGGGCGAAACATGCATTATACATTTATTTTATACATTCGAGCAACTCGCACTCAACATCCAGTGAGTGAAGAACATTGCACAAACAGTTGGCTCAGTTTCAAAGGTAATAGTCAACATTCAAACTGTAAAAAAAATTATATAAATAAAGTCACATTTGAAACTGTGCCACTTATCCAAAGGATGATGTCACTAAGGTGTCAGATGACATGGACGACAGCTCAGACAAGACGCCCAGCAAATCCTCCAAGTCGCCCCAGAAGACGAGCAGGAGACCCAAGACTGTGCCCGTCAGAGTGACCCTGCTGGATGGGTCAGATTACGACTGTGGAATGGAGGTACGTACTGCGGCATCCTGCAGTGAAGGTTCTCTAGAGTCTAGAACAGTGGTTCTCAACCCTGGTCCTCACGTACCCCCTGTCCTGCACGTTTCAAATGAATGGTCGTTAACAGGCTTCTGCATAACTAGATAATGAGCCATTCATTTGAATCGGGTGTGTTGGAGCAGGGAAACATCTAAAACGTGCAGGACAGGGGGTCCCTGAGGACCAGGGTTGAGAACCACTGATCTATACCAGTGGTTCTTATCCTTTCCCTCAGGGAACCCCTGTTCTGCACGTTTTAGATGTTTCCCTGCTCCAACACACCCGATTTCAAATGCATGTTGACTATATAATGACCCATTTATTTAGATCAGGTGTGTTGGAACAGGGAAATATTTAAAACATGCAGGACAGGGGGTACTTGAGGACCAAGGTTGAGAACCACTGTTCTAGACCATTCCAACTGAGGGAGGGGCAACCAAGCTGGGGCCATGTGTACTGTTAGAGGGACCACTTACAGTAAACATTGTTGTCTGTAGTTTTCTTCACTGCAGTGAAGAAAACTACCCCCCCCCTCCCTTCCCCCCCTCCCAGACTGTGAGGAAGAAGATGATCCGACACTTTCACGATCATTTAATGCTGTGTACTCTGTTAGGGATTAGGTTTTGTGTTTGGGATACTTTGAAGAAGCTGGCTGTTAAAGGGCTATAATCCATCCCAGCACTTACATGAGGTCTCTCCTGGAATTTAATTTCAAACACATCTGAAGAGTGTTTGATTTGTTTGTCTCCTGTGTTTCACCCATGTCTGCACAACCTGTGAATTAGAAACCCGGTGAAATCATTAGACTTAATTGCTGTCTATCTACAGTGACATTAAAGGGACTACAGAGATAGAAGAATACAATGAGAGATAGAATTAGTGCCACCCACGGCAGCACAGTACAGTCTCAGTATGAAGAAACATCCTGTGGGAATTTAGCTTTACATTCACGATATGTGTGTTCCAAGAACTGGATCAAGTTTACATTTGAAAACACTGTGATGTCCTTGGGTTCGCTGGATTCTTGTTACCCAAAAAGCCAGCAAATCAATCCAGCTAGTGTCAACCGTGAAACAAATGCACCGCTTGTAAAATATTTTGAAACACTCTCTAGGTCTAATCGATTTTTCGTAACAGAGCCAGTTCTGTTGTGTTCTATATTTTGATGTAAAAAAAATATATAGCGTGTTAACCGCAATTTAAATATCTACCGTAAGCAGTTCCGCTTTGAACCGGTCTTTCTGTGCTCCGTGTGCTTGAAATTCATCCCCTGTCGTCCCTGGAGGAGGGGCAGGGAGGAGGCCCTTTCAGGAGATTGCTTACAGCCCTGCCATATCAATAGAGCGGTTGACTCAGCAGTACGAGCCCTCAGTGGGCCTCCCAGTCATGCTACGCACGCTACTGACTCAGGGAAACATGCTCTCCTCCTCCAGGGTGGAGAGGCAGTTTACACGGTTAGTGGGTGAGGTGAGGGGTGAGAGGTGGGGGTGAGGGGTGGGGGTGGAGGGGGTAATTCAAGTGTTATCGCACAGAAGGGTTTGTATGTTTGTTTTCAACTGTGGGTGGGACAGCTGTTGAATATGATTTTCTTAATTAAAAAGGGTAAAATGTCTTGGGAAATTGTGAGGTGTACTTGCGTCGGTTGCAACTGGGGGGATATTCCTTTTCATGTCAAAAAACAACAACAAAATAAATCCTTCCAGAATGCAATACCCTCAAATGCAACTTTCGTTTTATACACATGCGCAACTGCTCTTGCGTCACCCCCATCCACACTTAGAACTTGAGTCCCAATGTTACATTAATAGCTTACATAAAACCACAATAGACATTCTCAAACTGGTATATTATCCACTGGGGGTAGGACTGGGCGATATATCGAATATTGGCAATAATATCGCAATATTTTTGACGGCGATGTAAAATATTGTGAATATCGATTAAAAAAAATACAAAATTCTGGTCCTTGTGTTGCTTGTGTTTTAAGATCACCGTCTGGCTCCTCTGTGTTCACACACACACAAACAAACACACACTTGCACTCTCTTCTGCTCTCTTATTGTCCTGTCACATAAGGACCTCCGCATGAATCGTTCCATGTGAGGTCCATTTTGTCAAGTTGCAAGTACCATGTTATGGCAACTGCTTAAATTTGCACTACACATTTTGTACTTTGTAACAATAGCTGTTCTATCTAATTAGTTTTTGTTGTTTTCTAATGGGAGCGATACTGCAAAATTTGGTATCAGATCCTATACCAAGTAAATACAGGCAGTATTGCCAATACCAATATCGATACTTTTTACTTAATAAATCATCTTATTACTCTACTTTCATTTATGGGAAAGCTATGCCCCATAAATTATGAAGTGAATGCATCATCAATATGCAAATAATAACATTTGAAAATTCTAATTTTCATGATCGTTGAATGGTTTTGAGATTTGTACTTTAATTAATTGATCAGGATTATGGTCATAATAAAACACAGGACAAAGAGGTTTGTAAAAAATACTGTCAGTGTTTGCGCTAAAGTAGACTAGGTAAAACCGCTTCGTGCATCTAGCGATATCCACTCCAATCGTTCGGATATTTAATGGCATCGATTTTTCTTACTGATGTTCTGAGTAGGTCAATGCACGTAGGTTTTTGTGAAGTTTGTGACTATGTGACAGTGGCTGGCTCGTTAGCTACCGTTTGCTTCACTTTTCGCCTCAAAAACTTAAATTATGCCTAAACCGTGCAATGTAACCTAGCAACGTTTTCGGGGGGAAAAATGCACATTGACACCGACACAGTGTAGTGCTAAAACTGATGGACTCAAGGGATAATAATAATTACATAGTAAATATATTGAGATAGAATATCGCAGCGCCGTCAATAACCTTGAATATAGGTTGTGACAGATTTGCCGTCTTCAAAATGAAACATAGCCACGTTGTGAAATGAAACCCTGTCGCACAGTCATACCCCCCTACCTACGGTAAATGTTTTTGTTTTTTCTTCTCAAAGAAACGGTCTCAAGTTGTTTGAAAAATGCTATGGCTAATTAACTGCCTTAACGTGTAGGCTAGTAATCAGACAGGAGCCAGGGAAATAACGGAGCGGGGCTCAGGCAAGGCGGGAGGTGACGGGAAGCTTACAACAGACAGTGGGACTTAACACTATGGATCATGTTGGTGTCGGCATGGTAACCCTGGCCGCTGCTAAAGGTGACAGGAGTGTGGAGTGAGGCCGGTGGTGGAGATCTTGTTGTCGATGCCGGCTTGACCTCACCTCGTTCCTGCACTGCCCCATCGTCACCACGGTGACCTCCATGCAGAGTCTATGCAACACTGACCCACCCCTAACCTCCCCCCCTCTCTCCCTCTCCTCCTTCACACCCTCTGTTCTGGCATCAGAGACATTAAGCCAGGAGGGGAAATCCATACAGCTGATATATGGCTGCTCTTACTGTAGGTACAACCAGGGAGAACATATAATAGGGAGTCAGATGGCTAAGCAGTGAGGGAGTTGGGCTAGTAATCAGAAGGTTGCCGGATCGATTCCCCGCTGTGGCAAATGACGTTGTGTCCTTGGGCAAGGCACTTCACCCTACTTGCCTCGGGGGGGAATGTCCCTGTACTTACTGTAAGTCGAGCGTCTGCTAAATGACTAAATGTAAATGTAAATATAGTATGGGGGAAGGGAGGGATGGAAGGGGGTAGAGTGTGTGTTGGAATGTGAGTATATGTGTGCTCCTGTGTGTGTGTTTATTGAACCTACTGCATGTGGGAGATCAAATAAACCACAGTGTTGTACAGATTAAAAATTCCCAGAAGTCCATTAGTGTAATTGCATTAATGATGTGGAATGCCCAGCCGTGCTGTAATGATCTACACCAGTCAGGTAGCAGTCCACATCTTCTGGGATTGATGTTCTAGCTCTTAACATCAGGAGGTATTGAGGGAGCACAGCGCATTGTTTAATCTGTGACCTCAAGCCTCACAAACGCGACAGGAAATCTGGGGTTCTCGTCCTGCATCTCCCTACTGCACTGTCTCCAAGCTCGCCCTCTGATGAACATTACTGCGCACACACACACACACACCTTGATAGTGAATATTAGCGGCTTAATGTTTTTGGCTGCTCTTACCTTCCTCCTGTGCTGCCAGAGCGAACAGTTGAATTGATTTGATCCATAATTAATTACAGTTATACCATTAATATATGATTAATAAGAAAACAGCGGTCTGACTCAAATGAACCCAGTTGAAGAGACATCCTTTTCGTTTGAAGGTCTTTGTTTTAAGCCTCACCTTGAAGCAGCTGACAGCCTGGGAGCAGGCTTTAATATGACCAGCTTGTCACACAGCCTACAGTGATTTGCTGTGTATCTATGTTCAATACTGACACATCCTCTTAGACTGGCTGTGAGTGTGCATACACACACACACTGTCTGCTAGTCTGCGCACACACACACACACACACACACACACACACACACTGCCTGCTAGTCTGCGCACACACACACACACACACACACTGCCTGCTAGTCTGTGCACACAGACACACACACACTGTCTGCTAGTCTGCGCACACACACACACACACACTGCCTGCTAGTCTTTGCACACATACACACTGCCTGCTAGTCTGCGCACACACACGCACACACACACACACACACACACACACACACACACACACACACACAGTCTCCTTTCATCTTGTTTGCATGGTTCATGCAATCTTCAAAATAGATTTCTAGGATTACTGCAAATGGCTCCTTAAACAGAGAATAGAACTAGTGTATCAGAAATGTGATTGGACCCGGTTTGAAACGACGGCAAAATCTCATCACCAGAGTTGGATTGGCTGCAACGCTTGGCAGACCACCTCAAATGTGTGTTGCAATTTCATTTGACGAGAAAATCGAATATGTTTCCAACATTTCACAACGTTAAGTTCTGTTTTGCTACCGTCTCTGACACATCTCCTGGCTAATGTGTTTTGCACTGGTATGTTTTGGATTAAAGTAAATTCTCATATTTAATTAATCAACTGCCTAATTAATGCTTTTCATTTCGGCTCGCAATGACTGGCTACTGTACGGCTTTCTTAAACAAGATCCGAACAAAGCTCTGTGCCCTCACTACACTAGGGCACACACAGAGACAGACACACACATACACAAAGAGAAAGGCCCTATTACTTCTGTTTCCATGGTAACAGCTGCTGGGTAGCTCTGTCGCCGTAGGAGCCAGGTTTCCCCGGGAGACGAGCATGGCACACGCGCGCGCGCAGCATCTGCCAAGGCTGCATCTGAATCCCACTCAGTTGACTGTGGAAGCCCTGAAGGGTTGACGATAAGGTGTGGTCCTCTGACACGATTCCAGTCCTCTCCCTTATATAGACATACGGAGGCCCTGGTCCCTCCCCCACTCCTCAGGGAGGAAAGCCTATTGGGCCGTGAAAGTGTCTCTCAGCCAACGGAAGGGCGGGGTTTCAGTTTTTTCGGTAACGTTACAGTGATGAGAGAGGTTTTATGAGAGAAGCGGAAAGGAGATATGATGCTGTGAGGCGTGAACACATCTGCATGGTCTCCTCTGGTGCTCAAGCGGTCCTTAATGTAATCTGTCACATTCTGCGGAGGCTTTAATGGAGCCTCGTGGCTGTTGCACGACGAAACCTGAGACTGTGCTCAAATGAGAGACTGTTGCTTTGCATTTGTTTCACTTAAATGTTCTGTTTCATGGGTCCTGTTCCCTGGTGACTTCTGTTTGAAGTCTATGAATCACCAGATGAGTGAAAAACATCACTTGGATTTGATTGCTACTGTGTTGTTGTTTTGTCCCATCAGTGATACGATGTGAGCTCAGATGGTAGTAGAGATACTCAAGAACGTCTAAAGCATTTTGGATCATATCATGAGATATGACGACTTGCTTTCCCAAATGGGGCCAAATCACAGCAACCGTACGGCTTTCTTTAAAATGTGTGTGTTTGTGCGTGTGTGCGTGCGTGCGTGTGTCTTTGCAGAAGTTTGCCCGAGGCCAGGCCCTGCTTGACATGGTGTGCGGCCATCTGAACTTGCTGGAGCGGGACTACTTTGGGCTCTCCTTCTACGACACAGACAACACCAAGGTCAGATCCCTCCGCCCGCCCCCTCCATCCACCCAGGCTGGTTCAGACAGACCAGATCAAATCACCGCTCTCAGTCTCCCTCCACATCACTGAGAATCATCAATACTCCATTAGAATCATCCCTGGTATATACATGTACAGTGCTTTAAGCAAGCCCTCGCAGTCAGTAACGATGAAGTTATGTGCAGCGTTGCTGAACATGTATTGAAAACCGGAGGGAAACTGAAACTCCGATCCAGCTCCAGCTGTAATCTTTAATTTAACGATCACTCCAGAGATAAAATAATATTCGAGCTGCATCTGAAGGAGCAATCAGTTCCATCAGTCATACCTTTCATCAACAAACAACAAAGGAGTTGGGATAAGAACTGAAGTTGTTAATGAGCCGTCGAGACAAAAGAGAAAAATCATTAGGAGGTAACAATAGGATCTCGCCGAAAGTCTCGACCAAAGCCTGAGGTAGAATGACTCTTGGAGGTCACAGGAAGTGATACTGTAAGTACTGGTTGCCCTTTTAACAGGCAATTGGTGTGGTCTTCCCAGTGGTCACTCCCAGTGTGGGAGAGACACAGAGAAGGTTGCCCTTTGAATTGTGATTAAATGTGATTTGCCCTTTTCAAAGTACTGCGTGGTTGGTGTCGCCGTGCACTGGAACCGTCTCTCTGAAGACTCCAGTGACATTAAACCATGCACACTGGGCTTAACTGCCGTTTATTCCTCTCTGTCATGAAAACATAAAAGCAATGACACCGCTCATGGAAGAATCTGTTTCGTTTCGATCTCTTTAAGTATATTTTTGACCTCAAAAGATATGGTGACTCCAGGGCCTGTGAGAGAGGGAGTCCACTGCAGTGTTTCCCTTTGTCCTCTGAGGGTTCTTCTCCTTCATGTATCGTCTCTTTCAGAATTGGCTGGACCCTTCGAAGGAGATCAAGAAGCAGATACGAAGTGAGTGTATGAGTGTATTCTACCATACCTTACACCCTTCCTACCTAATACACACACACTCGCTCTCGCTCTCTCTTACTCTCACTCTCTTGCTCTCTATTACTCTCACTCTCACTCACTCACTCACTCACTCACTCACTCACTCACTCACTCACTAACTCTCATACTCATACTAAATGAACACTGTCTGATGTTTGTCCACAGTAGGCTCGTGGCACTTTGGTTTTGCAGTCAAGTTTTACCCCCCCGACCCGTCCATACTGATAGAAGACATCACCAGGTGTGTGTGTGTGACAGGTGTGTGTGTGTGACAGGTGTGTGTGACAGATGTGTGTGACAGGCGTGTGTGTGTGACAGGTATGTGTGTGTGACAGGTGTGTGTGACAGATGTGTGTGACAGGTGTGTGTGACAGATGTGTGTGACAGGTGTGTGTGTGTGACAGGTATGTGTGTGTGACAGGTGTGTGTGTGCCTGTGATGGCGTGTGCCCGTGCTGACCCCTGAGCGTGTGTCTGGACAGGTATCACCTGTGCCTGCAGCTGAGGGATGACATCCTGTCCGGCCGGCTGCCCTGCTCCTTTGTCACCCACGCCCTGCTGGGCTCCTACAGCGTGCAGGCTGAGCTGGGGGACTACGAGCCGGACGAGCACGGCCCCGACTACGTCAACGACTTCTGCTTCGCCCCCAATCAGACCCGCGAGCTGGAGGAGAGGGTGGTGGAGCTGCATCGTCAACACAGGTGAGGGGGGGGGGGGGGAAGGGGGTTGGAGTTGGGGGAGGGTTGTGACTTGGGGGGGGTTGTGAGGAGGTGGGAGGGGAGGAGTGGGGGGTGAGGGGGGGGGGTTGGAGTGTGAAGTGGGGGGAGTTGTGAGGTGGGGGGGTGGTGGAGGGGGAAGTTGTGAGGAGGTGGGAGGGGTGGAGAGAGGGTGGTAGGGGGGTGGAGTTGGGTGAGGCAGAGGGGTGTGACTTGGGGGGCGCTGTGAGGTGGTGGGAGGGGTGGTAAGGGGGTGGGCTTGGGGGAGGGGTGTGAGGTGGGGGGTGTAATGATGGTGGCTTGGGGCCGGGCTACAAGTCTGACTACAGACTGTTGTCATGGTTCTTGTTGTGATTTCAGTCGTTTTTACTGTTGGTTATGATTTTGGGGGGTTAAAGGTAGCTCAGCCTTTATCTGAAAACCACTTGAGCTGTACTGAATCATCCGTGTCCTACAGTTTCAGTGTCTCACTAATCCCTGATATCTGTACCTGTCCAGTCCTAGTGTGTGATGCTACAGCGTGTATGAGACACTTGACTGTAATCTCTACTGTATGTTGTGGCCTAGGGGCATGAGCCCGGCTGAGGCTGAGGTGAACTTCCTGGAAAATGCCAAGAAGCTGTCGATGTACGGAGTGGACCTCCATCATGCCAAGGTAGGGCCAAGCCCTCTGGAGCTCACCTGCTGACCCCGCTCTGACAGACTCGGACACACACTGTAGGAGTACACCACTAAACATAGACAGGATTGAGCACATTTGTATTGGATTTAACATACAGTACCAACCAAATACGTACACGATTAAACATCTGCAAGATTGTCCAAAGATGTACACGATTGAGCAAATTACAGTAAATCATTTGACCGGATGTTTACTGGATTGACTCTCCCCTCCCCCCCCCCACCCCCCCCGTTAGCTTCACACAAACCCTTCTCTCCCCCGCGCTGCTCTCTGATT
Source organism: Hypomesus transpacificus (assembly GCF_021917145.1). Classification (NCBI taxonomy): domain Eukaryota; kingdom Metazoa; phylum Chordata; class Actinopteri; order Osmeriformes; family Osmeridae; genus Hypomesus; species Hypomesus transpacificus. Next base: position 1,574,356 of record NC_061077.1, on the reverse strand, counting down.
GGCAGGATTCGGAGGGCATCGACATCATGCTGGGCGTGAGCGCCAACGGGCTGCTGGTGTACCGCGACCGCCTGCGGATCAACCGCTTCGCCTGGCCCAAGATCCTGAAGATCTCCTACAAGAGGAGCAACTTCTACATCAAGATCCGACCAGGAGAGGTGGACCAGACAGTAACGTCGCTCTTCACACGTGTTGTGTTCTACCTGACCTCACTGTTACACCACACACACACACATGCACATACACACATACACACACCTTGTCTCAGCACGTCACAACAGCCAGACTGACAATGACATTTGAAAATCGTTCAATGATTTTTATCCTCATAAATGTTAAAGATTTTTTGTTATAAATGTCTTTACTTGAAGATGTGTTGACGTTTTGGACAGTTACAAAAGGTTCAACCACAGCCGTCTGTGTTTCGGCTCCAAACGCTGTCGTGACTTGTTGTGCGAAGCTGTGCATACACATATCAGGTTACTTGGCTCGCTGCAGAGGAAATCAACACTTTGATGCTGTTATTTATAGAAGTCCAGATACTATTCTTACAGATGAGGCAGATGTGTTTTTGTGCTTACGGAGAAGAGAAGGGGAAGTCTTAGTCTGTGCTGACTTCAAAGCATGGTGGGCTCGGTGTAAAGATTTGCTTTCATGGTGTTTTTTTTTTTTTTTCAATTGACGTTGAGTTAGCGCCTCTCATTCGGCCGCTCTGGTTTCCAGCTCTTAAAGCGATTACGCGCCTCCGGTCCTCCTCTGTTCCCTGTCCGTCAGACGGCTAGCGTGCATGCTAATCTGACGCTAACATCTCCATACTGGATAGCGGAGATCTCCACTGCCTGTTCCTACCACTGTAGGGAACGACAGAGGAGAGCAGCCAGCCAACATGCTAGTCTGAAAGCTCTGCGGTGTTGATCAGGGAGGGCTGTATTTCTGCCGCCCTCACCAGACAGCAGTGCTGATGTCAGCCGTTCACAGTAAACAGACGGTAACTCACCAAGCAGGCCTCCACTCCTCCCTGCACTCCCTCCGTTTACTCCTCCTTTCTCCTCCGTGTCTTCACTCCATCCTTCACTCCCCTCCTCCTCCTCCTCCTCCGTGACCCCTCAGTATGAACAGTTTGAGAGCACCATTGGCTTCAAGCTCCCCAACCACCGTGCTTCTAAACGCCTGTGGAAGGTCTGCATAGAGCACCATACCTTCTTCAGGTAGGGAGACACACACACGCACACACACACAAACACACTCTACACACACACATACCTATGCGCACCCTCACAGACATTCCTACACGCACACGAGTGCACGTATACACACACTCGCACACGCACACCTACATGTGCACACGACACACCCACACGCATACTCACGCATGGCACAGTGCACGCTCCACTACACTGCAAACGCTCAGCGTCTCCTTCTACCTCAGTCCACTCCCCCCCCCCCCCCCCCCCCCCCCCCCTCAAAGAGGTCACTTTACACACACACCCACACACACACACACACTGCACAGCAGCCTGTATGAGTGGCGGCAGCCATGTTGATGTAAAACGAGCCTCTCCCATAGGCTGGTTTCCCCTGAGCCTCCTCCCAAAGGCTTCCTGGTGATTGGCTCCAAGTTCCGCTACAGTGGGCGGACCCAGGCCCAGACCCGCCAGGCCAGCGTGCTGATCGACCGGCCCGCCCCCCAGTTTGAACGCTCGGTCAGCAAGAGGCACCTGCTGCCTCGCAGCGTGGACGGAGGTGAGGCCCCCTGGTGGACCAGGTCTCTGGGCCGTGTGTCGCAGAGAGAGCTCCCAACCCTGTTCCTCACCCACCTCAGGGAATTGGATTCTGTTATTAATGTACTATTGATGGATATTGTCCGTGAGGCACAGCATAATATAGTTAAATTGAGTTCATAATAATCTATCTTTAGGTTAAAAGTTTAATGGAATTGCTGAAAGTAATTTGTGATTAGTTTGTGTCGTATGTGATGCGTGTAGCATTATAATGACCCATGCTGAAATGTTGACCTCTATGTACACCACACATAAACAGTTGTGGGGCCCAAGATGATGTCCTCACAAGGTACATTCTTTTTCTTTGTTTTCTGTCCTTGTGGGGACTTGTGGATCCTACAAGGACAGTTCAACAAGACCACACACACACACAGACAGATTGTCAATCCATCAGCAGGTATACTGTAGATTAAATCCCAGGCAGGGTAACCAGAGCAGAGGCAGGGAAACCAGACCAGAGGCAGGGAAACCAGACCAGAGGCAGGGAAACCAGACCAGAGGCAGGGTAACCAGACCAGAGGCAGGGTAACCAAAGCAGAGGCAGGGTAACCAGAGCAGAGGCAGAGTAACCAGACCAGAGGCAGGGTAACCAGAGCAGAGGCAGGGTAACCAGAGCAGAGGCAGGGTAACCAGACCAGAGGCAGGGTAACCAGAGCAGAGGCAGAGTAACCAGACCAGAGGCAGGGTAACCAGACCAGAGGCAGGGTAACCAGAGCAGAGGCAGGGTAACCAGAGCAGAGGCAGGGTAACCAGACCAGAGGCAGGGTAACCAGAGCAGAGGCAGAGTAACCAGACCAGAGGCAGGGTAACCAGAGCAGAGGCAGAGGCAGGGAAACCAGACCAGAGGCAGGGAAACCAGACCAGAGGCAGGGAAACCAGACCAGAGGCAGGGTAACCAGACCAGAGGCAGGGTAACCAGACCAGAGGCAGGGTAACCAAAGCAGAGGCAGGGTAACCAGAGCAGAGGCAGAGTAACCAGACCAGAGGCAGGGTAACCAGAGCAGAGGCAGGGTAACCAGAGCAGAGGCAGGGTAACCAGACCAGAGGCAGGGTAACCAGAGCAGAGGCAGAGTAACCAGACCAGAGGCAGGGTAACCAGACCAGAGGCAGGGTAACCAGAGCAGAGGCAGGGTAACCAGAGCAGAGGCAGGGTAACCAGACCAGAGGCAGGGTAACCAGAGCAGAGGCAGAGTAACCAGACCAGAGGCAGGGTAACCAGACCAGAGGCAGGGTAACCAGAGCAGAGGCAGGGTAACCAGAGCAGAGGCAGGGTAACCAGACCAGAGGCAGGGTAACCAGACCAGAGGCAGGGTAACCAGAGCAGAGGCAGGGTAACCAGACCAGAGGCAGGGTAACCAGAGCAGAGGCAGGGTAACAGCGCTGTGTCGTCCCCCAGCTTCCGCTCTTGGAGACAGCATGGACCACCTGTCCCAGCGCAGCTCCAGCGAGCGCACACAGTTCCTGTCCCGAGAAGACCTGGACCAGGAGGGCAGCCTGGACCTGGAGCACGACCACTACCAGGACCAGGACCAGGACCAGGACCAGGACCAGGACCAGGACCAGGACCAGGACCAGGACCAGGACCAGGGTCAGGGTCAGGGTCAGGGTCAGGGTCAGGGTGATGAGGCCTATGGTGTTGCCATGCCTTCTAAGACCATGGAGATGAAGGTACAGTACGAGAATAGAGCGGTACGTGTCTCAATACTCTCAGATCGTTCCCTCTACCTGTCTCTTCTCTCTACCTCTCTTCCCTCTACCTGTCTCTTCTCTCTACCTGTCTCTTCTCTCTACCTGTCTCTTCTCTCTACCTGTCTCTTCTCTCTACCTGTCTCTTCTCTCTACCTGTCTCTTCTCTCTACCTGTCTCTTCCCTCTACCTGTCTCTTCTCTCTACCTGTCTCTTCCCTCTACCTGTCTCTTCCCTTTACTTGTCTCTTCTCCTTTCTGACTGCTGAGTAGTGAACGTCAGATTTTTCCCACTTTTTCTGTCGTTTTTGAATCAAATCAGAGCGGTTGTGGAGGCCATCTTAGTGACCACAGTCTAGGCTCCCCTTCCAATTCCACACCTAACCTGCTGGAAAATCCAATCAAAATGCATCTGTATGGCTGTTTTCATAAGCAATGTCACAGAGGGCTTCACATATGCCCGTAGAACTGCACCACTGCCACCCTAAACCCACAGAAGTCCATCTGGTTTGACACAGTCGCAGTAGTCTGCTCTGCACCCTCAGTGCAAACACAGAAATAAAGCTTGCTCGTCTGCACCCAAACACTCCTTATCCCTCTCTATTTCTCCCCTTTGATTTCAGACAGTAATCCCTGTGCCATCTCACTCTCGCTAACTCTCTCTCTCTTTGTCGCCATCCTCTCCCCCTCTTTCTCTCTCACCCTCTCTCTCTCTTTTCGTTTCCAACCTCTGTCTTTCTCTCTCCTCTCTGTCCTCTCTCTTTCTCTCTCCCTCCCTCTCTTTCTCTCCCTCTCTTTCTCTCTCTTTCTCTCCCTCTCTTTCTCTCTACCCCTCTCTCCCTCTCTTTCATTCTGTCTCCTCTTTCTCTCTCTTATCTAAAAGTGGTACTTCTCTTGGCCGCGTCTTCTCCCTTAATCTGCTCCCGGTGTGTCTAACCTCCCCAGTCTTTCTCCTGACCTCTTTTCTTCCCGCTGTGCCCTCCCCTTTCCTAACAATCCTTTTTTTTCTTTGTTTCCTCGCTGTAAGATAACAGTACGAGCCGCACTAACTGCTTCTCTCCCCCCCCTCTCTCTCTCTATCTCTCTATCTCTCTCTCTCTCTCTGTCTCTCTCTCCTGGCCTATAGGCTGATGAGGCAGGCTCGCCCCTAGACTCAAAGCCAGAGGTATTTAGTCTGTGGTCACCGGAGTCTGTCTGTCTGTCTGCCTGCCTGTCTGCTCGATGGTTACAGAGGTAGCCTTGTGTCATCGTTGAGCATGGCCGTTCTTGTTTCACGTGTCGTAGTTCGAGGTGTTTTGTCTGCACAGTGTCATTGTTCATGCGTCTATCACGTCATGGCTGTAACGAGGCTCCATAGGATGCAAGTGTGGACAAGACCTGGGAGTCTGACTGTTGGGAGTCTGACTGTTCCACCTCTAGGTTCACGGTGGGATACTGTAGGATGAGCATGTATATATTGAACGTTGGGGAGAATCTCCCATACTTCCACCTGGTTATTTGGCATTCATCATTTGGCTTAGGCCATTAGCAAATTGAATGCGGTGCGGGCTAATTGTGGACAACGTTCTGTAGCGTTTACAATCCTAATGTTTACATTTCTAATGGAGGGATTAACTGGTATTAGAGGGATAAACAGAGGGTGAAGCAATGCTGTTCATTGGAGAAATGATCTGTAAACATGAAAGCGGTTTGATAAACATACAGTCGTGATCTCTCGATGAATAAAATCACATTATGGGTGTTATGGGGTTTATGTACGCGTTAATTTTATTTTCTGTTCAACAGCTCAAGTACTGTTGGAACCTCAGTTGTAAATATACACCTTTTACTGATTGCCTCCATCCGTCTGCAGGCATAGAATGCAATTAAACACATACTGCAGGGAAGTGTTGGTGCTGATTACATCAAGCAGATACGTGTTGCGGTACGATCATGCATACGTCTGTGACTCGGTTTATTCATTGTTATTTAACCGTCGGTTGGGAGAGATAAAACAGCCCTAAGATCTCCCACTCCAAACCTCCTGCACCAGTCGTGACGTCTCCGTTTCCATGGCTCCAATCACTGTCTCTGGGTGTGTGTGCGATGATGATTGCCTCTCTCTGTCCGTCCATCTGTCTGTCTTGTCTGTCTGGCCGCCTGCCTTCTGGAGTAACCTGCTGCCTCTCTGTCTCTGCGCGCCCCAACGCCAACGCCTGCCTCCCCCAACACCTACCTTTTCTTTTCCCTCAACCCACCCCCCCCCCCGTCCTTGCTCTGCCCCAAGCCCCTCCCACCATCCTCCCCCAACCCACTCCTCCCCCAAACCCCTCCCCCCCTTCTCCCTTATTCCTCCTCCTCCACCAACCCTGCCCCCCCCCCTTCTCCACTGACCCCCCCCCCCAACCCACCTCTCTCACCAATCAGCAGGTGCAGCCCTCCCCTGCTCGGTGCTGCCTGTGATCCACACCAGGGTGCTCTGTACCGTCGTCCTGTCTGTCAGAGCACCAACCAGCTGCTGCCTCACTGGACGTTTTAGTCCTGTCGCATGCTTTGGCTCCTCTTCAGGCTTCGGCCTGTGGAACGCACACCGCAAGCTGTTCCATCCGCTGACGTCCACCTGTTTCACACCAGGGGGAAATGTCTCTTTGATTAAATAGACGAGGGGCTTTTCATTGGTTTCACCCACTGAGAAAGCGTCGAAATGCCATCCATCACAATTGTATAGTCTCCAAGGCTCTGTTTTATTAATATGCAGGGGCATCAAACCCCCGAGGGAACACATGGAGACTTCATTAACTTTTAGTTGTGCTGATGAAGACAGATGTTATGCGATGACTGCACCGCTCAGGAAAACATCAGTTTGTTACTAATCTCCCTTTCACTGCATTCTAGTTCTCGTTCAAAAGCAGATCCAAAACAATGCGAAAACAAACTTGGGGTTTGAGAGCCGTATAATGAGGTCTGTAAACATCCAGTCATTCATCTGTCCATGAAGAGTCAGCATTAGTCTCATTGGCCTGCAAAGGGCAGAAACAGATTGGACATTTGTTGTTGATGTCGTCAACCAAATCGGAACGGACATGGAATTTATAATGAAAAACAGCCCCCGTAACTCACTGTGAAAACAGCACTTTCAACCCAAAGGCCATGTCCGGTTCGATTTGCTTTTGAGTGGCTCGCTAGCCTGCGCGTCTCTGACCTCTGAACTCTGACCTCCCTCTGTGTGTGGCAGCAGTTCCTGGACAAGCCGGAGGACGTTCTCCAGAAGCACCAGGCCAGCATCAACGAGCTGAAGAGGGCTCTGAGGGAGCCCAACAGCAAGCTGTCCCAGAGGGAGAAACGCCTGTCCTCGGCTACCCCTCCTGGAGGAACACCGGAGAGGAAACTGGTAAGAGAGCCGGAGGGAGGGGGAGGGGGAGAGGGAGGGAGGGAGGGAAAGGGAGGGAGGGAGGGAGGGAGGGAGGGGGGGAGGGAGGGAGGTGGGGAGAGAGGGGCAGAGGGAGGGGGGGAGGTGGGGAGAGAGGGGCAGAGGGAGGGAGGCAGGGAGGGGAGAGGGAGGGAGGGGGAGAGGGAGGGAGAGGGAGGCGGGAGGCGGAGAGGGAGGAGGGAGGCGGGGAGAGAGGGGCAGAGGGAGGGAGGGGAGAGGGAGGTAGGGGGGGAGGGAGGGAGGCGGGGAGAGAGGGGCAGAGGGAGGGAGGGGGAGGGGGGGAGAGGGGCAGAGGGCGGAGGCGGGGAGAGAGGGAGAGAGACAGACAGAGAGAGACACAGAAAGAAACACAGACACAGAGAGAGAGGGAGAGAGAGAGGGAGAGAGAGAGAGGGAGAGAGAGAGAGAGAGGGAGAGAGAAAGAGAGAGAGAGAGAGGGAGAGAGAGGGAGAGAGAAAGAGAGAGAGAGAGGGGGAGAGAGAGAGGGAGAGAGAGAGAGAGGGAGAGAGAGAGAGGGAGAGAGAAAGAGAGAGAGAGAGGGGGAGAGAGAGAGGGAGAGAGAGAGAGAGAGAGAGAGAGTGAGAGAGGGAGAGGGACAGAGAGGGAGAGAGAGAGAGAGGGAGAGCACCTCTCTGCCGATATGTTCCAACACTAATGCGGTTAAAATCCTTTAGACCATAACCAGTTCTATTTTTATTTATTTTTCGGTTCCCTGATGGTTATGCTGGAGGAATTGGCCTGTTGTTCGTGTCACTCAAACAATCTCCTTCCATCTCCCGGAAACAAACTCTGTCATGGAGGTAGTGTGAGAGTAGTGCATGTAGGATAACGCAACTGTTTACTTTATGTCAACATGTAGGCCACTGTGGAAGCCACATTGAGCGGAAAGCACCAGGGTTATCAAGGAAGCTTGGTGTCTGACTGGAACTTGGAAAAGACGTCCCTCTCCACACGGCAGTCCACTGCAGGGGAAGACAAGTTCTCAACCGAGGCTTGGCATGAGGTGACCTCTGAACATGGGCAAGCGGGCGTAGGAACAGAGGTGACCCTTCGTCAAACACCATGTGACTCTCTGGGAGCTGGAACAGTCAGCATGGGGTCAGAGTCCCAGAGAAAAGCACCCGTTTCAGCAGAACTCAAGGACGACACGAGCACCCAGGAAGACACAGCAGGAAATGACACGCATCCCTGCGACTCCGTGTCCTCGGGGAATTCCTGTCGAGAGAACGGCTATGACTCCCAGTCTGTGGAGAGCTATTACTCCAAACAGAAGATCGAAAGGGAAAACCTGAAGCTGAGGCAGAGTCTGCAGCGGGATGTTCATCGTCCTGAGAGGACCCGCAACGCCAGCGCCCAGCGAGCGACGGACTCCAACGATCAAAACCAAAGTAGCGACTCTGAGGGGAGCCGGAGGAGGGCGGAGACTGACGCGTCGGAGAAGAAAGAGCAGAGCGCAACGGGAGGCAGCCAACCCGTCAAACCCGGGAGCGTTCCATCGGAAGTTACCAGAATAGTTCCCCTCAAACCGCAGAGATCAAAGAAGTACCTGAATAAAGAGAACAAAGGGGTTGTAAAGCCTAGCTCCCCGGCCCCGACTGAAGAAGACGGCGCCGTGACCCCAGGGGCAGCTCGGATGATGACACCTACACAGGGCTCTGCTGTAACCGTGACGACGGCAGACGAGTTCACCTCAGTGTCTCCCTGCGCACGCTACTACACTCAGACGGGAACATCCGCCAGCAACCAGCGAGCAGAGATGTCGAGCTCACCTCACCGGCTGCAGACCAACTTCCTGTCCCAACAGGAAGTAGGGGTCATGAGAGAAGGCCCGGGGTGGATCCACTGTCGGGACGGTGACCGACACCTTCATGAGGACCACCTTCACACGTACCCTGATTCGAAGGATCCGCTCCCCTTCAGCTCCAAGGTCTCCGCCCACCACACGACCACGACTCCACCGTCGACCCTCCCCTTGAAGATGCAGTGGCCCTGGGACACGTGTGTGCGGAGCAGACACAGCACAGCCAACATGGACACCAGCCACATCCACTACCGGAGCCCCTGCCAAGAAACATCCAAGAGGAAGCCAGCGGTAACAAGTCGTCTGCCTTCACCTGCCTGTCCGTCATCGGGAATCCAAGCATTGCATGTGCTTCAGGCGATGCCCCACTTCCCACAAGCCTTGTGCCTTTTTTTTTTTTGTGTCTTTTTTTTTTTTGTGTCTTTTTTTTTTTTACCACTTCAATACACACACTTCTAAGCCCAGTGTATAAAAAGAGTCAGGTAAAAAAAAAAAAAGATCTCACAGCACTACACATCGCACAACGGCCGGGCGTCATCTCCAGACGGGACTCACGTTCATGACCCCGCTGGGCGGACGGTGTGTTCACTCCGCTTTCCCCCCAAAAAAGCTTCACATCTTGCTTGCACATTTCAGAACCCGTGGGCCTTACTAAGCAAAGTTTCCATTGCTTAAGCTTCTGGCCTCCTCCTCTCCCCCCTAACGTCTCCCTGATAACAGCTGGTTTCTCCTTCCAACATCACCCTCTTTCTTTCCTGACTAAAGGTGGTTGCTGTTGCAA